>NC_064615.1:363407449-363708338 GCF_023898315.1 Schistocerca nitens | reverse complement strand
AGGTACGTCAAATCCAAATTAAGCCACTCGCTGAGGATCTCATCTCACAATTACACCAAACTGCGGCGGTGCTGATGTCGGCACTTTAGCCGTTGTTCCAACTTATTCCACAGTTTTCTATGGGGTTCAATTCACGTGGTTTTACAAGCCAGTCGAGATTTAACAGACTGAGAGGGTGTTCTGAAAACCAGTCACGTATTCTTCTAACCCGAACTTTGCTGTTATCGTCTTTATTTGCCCGTATGTTCAATGGCCTCTTGCGAGGTGATTGACTCTAAATTTTCATTGCATGCAGTTCCCGTCGCATTGCTCTTTCTCTATCAGGTTCGGACGGACATACATTCACTGCCTGCAGTGATTCCGTCTGGTTGGAAGCGGTTTTGATTCACAAGCCGTGAAAAGCGTCTCCAGTCCCTCTCTCAGGGTCTTTTCCGACCACAGTTCTGGCGTCGGGTTTCGTGGCCAAGTGCGTTACACCCGTGATTGTAGACGCGTTGAACAGTTCGCCGTGAACCATCAATAAATCCTACAACTTCACACACCGTATGGTCATGAGCAAAGCACGATTGCCCCTTTCTGCCACTCTGCCACGTCCTTACATTTATCCATGTTTACGTTAAACGCCCGCTTGAAACGTAAATGTCGCTACTGCCTTATGGTCATGTAGAGGCCGTGCGCGTGCGGTTGAGCAAGTGACACGACCGCTGCACAATCTGTAATGGCGTGGATAATACTTTTTCCGCGGAATTTATATAATATAGGGAACTTAAGAAGTCGGACATAAAATAAAATCTGCAAAGACCAAAGTATTGGATAAAACATCATCATATTGGGATTCTGCTATAAAAGAAGCATTCGAAATTAGCATAAACAGCAACCATTTTAACAATGACCAGGGATACTCTCTTTTAGGGCACGGGCGCGGGCCTTGAACATCGAGCGAAAGCAACGAGGGAGGCCTGACGCTTTTGGGCAGGCAGGAGCTGCAGTTTCAAACGTGGCACCGACCCTTCGCGCAATTCGGCGTCACTCAGTCCCAACATACCATCCGCACATTTGTCACTTCTGCCTTCTCTGGATGGTTCCATCTTCAAAAGCATCTTCAATATCAGAACACCGTGCCAACCCCGTCAGTCAGTAATTTTACTCCTGATGACAATGGCGTAGGCAGCTATCGAAAGCTCTAGTGTTTTGTACGAAGTGACGTGATTTGTAAACCGAGAAGATTTTATTGAATAACCCCACGGCGAAAGGCTCAGAGGACACGTCGTCAGGGAATAGCTTCCAATATAGTGATGGGACCCGACAGCGGTAGACAGAGATCCGAATAAAATAGAACAAATAATTAAGGACGTTGACTGTAAGTGTTACTCTGAGATGTAAATGTTGGTCCAGCTGATAATGTTGTGGTAAGTCAAATTAAATCAGAACCACACAAAAAATATTAATTGTAACTAAAGACCTTAAATTTATTGTTGTATGTATATATCCTTCAATAGAGCGGAAGAATACCCGAACACAAAGTTCTTCATCATTAAACTTTATCACGTTACCATCTCGATATTAATTTTCTGGTAGGTAGTTGAACACAAGTATGCCATTGTTCGTAAATCAAATGGTTGAAATGGCTCTGAGCACTATGCGGCTTAACTTCTGAGGTCATCAGTCGCCTAGAACTTAGAACTACTTAAACCTAACTAACCTAAGGACATCACACACGTCCATGCTCGAGGCAGGATTCGAACCTGCGACCGTAGCGGTCGCCGGGTTCCAGACTGTAGCGCCTAGAACCGCACGGCCACTCCGGCCGGCTTTGTAAATCCTTTATGTAGTACTGTCTTCATTGCTCACACTAATAAAAGTGACGTTGACATTAAAATACAAACAGTTACAACTACGTCTACCCTCAATTAGTGACAGTCGTTACTGCCTTGTGATCACGTAGAGGCCATGCCGACGAGGTTGAGGAAGTGACTCGATCGATGCGCATGTTATTACAAATGTAAAGATGAGCAGTACCGGCAATCTCAGTTGTGATTTTGACACTGACAGCTTTGTTTCGGCAGTGTGGTGCAACAAACTTAGGTTGACGAATGCTAACAGCAATAAACTTAATAAACATTACAACCGTGGACTGAAAAGGTGGGGCAAACTGATAAGAAGCAACCAGGTCGAGCAGGTGAAACACAATACAGTTATCCTAGCAACGAGAAAATACCAAAATATAAAATTTACTTCTCTTTATCGAATATGTATAAAATGGTGTAATCCATTTTCGATTACTGAGGCAATTATCCGGAGATCGTTAAAATATTGTTACAGTTAGCTACTGGTCAAATACATTACTTCCAAGGACTCAGTATGTGTTCAAGACAAATTTCGTATCACCTAGTCAAATCTTACAAAAGTAACTAGAACTCGCAAAATGGAATGAACTACGTCCTAAGGATGAAAAGATGAGGAAGTACGAAAAAGATGATTTATTAGATAAGAACTAAGGTTTCATCTTCAATGTAGAAATATGAGAACAATACTGTTCTCCAACATTCTCAAGAAGTTAACCAGTAGACAGCAGAAAATATTTCATCCTCATGTGAAATTCGCCATGGAACCTTATCACTTATTCATTAGATAACACGGAAAATGCCGTCTATTGGTTAACAAGACTATCGTTTCCACGCCATTCTATCATATACCTACATTAAGAAGTGATTCCGAGCGAAGTTGATTAGTAGTTAAGATACTCATGAGGAGTGGGTTCAAATCCATGTCTGACCATCGAGATTCAAGTTAAACGTACGCTTACAAATTCATGCAACTGCCGGTATCCTTCTTTCAAAAGGGGTTTCCTATCTATCCAGCATTAATCCAGCCCTGAGCCTCGATTCTGGTAACTTCATTGTCGACACGGCATTAAAGGAAATCGTCCTGTCCCTCTCGTTTTAAGGATGATAATACGTACATTAAAATATCCATGTGAATGGTGGTTCACCTCCGCGACTGTGAATTAAATGAGTTGAAAAATACGTCAACCAGACACTTTCTGCAGAGTTTTGTCTACGTCAAGGCGCTTTTCGGGTATTCACCCTTCTGTAACTGTCGTAACATACACTGAAGCGCCATAGAAACTGCTATGGGCAGGGTTATTCAAATACAGATATATGTAAACAGCAGCGGTCGGCAACGCCTATACAAGCCAACAAGTGTCTGGCACAGTTGTTAGATCGGTTACTGGCACAGTTGTTAGATCGGTTACTGCTCCTACAATGGCAGGGTATAAAGATTTAAGTGAATTTGAACGTGGTGTTATTGTCGGCGCACGAGCAATGGGACACAGTATCTCCGAGGTAACGATGAAGTGGGGATTTTTCAGTACGACCACTTCAAGAATGTACCGTGAATATCAGGAATCCCGTAAAACATCAAATCTCCAAGATCATTGCGGCTGGAAAGAGATCCTGCAAAAACGGGACCAACGGCGACAGAACAGGATCGTTCAAATTGACAGAAGTGCAATCCTTCTGCAAACTGCTGCAGATTTCAATGCTGGGCCATCAACAACTGTGAGCGTGCGAAACATTCAACGAAACATCATAAATACGAGCGGAACCGAAGGCCCAGTCGTGTACCCTTGGTGACTACACGACACAAAGTTTCACGCCTCGCCTGGGCATGTCAACACCGATACTGGACTGTTGATAACTGGAAACATGTCGCCTGGTCGGACGAGTTTTGTTTCAAATTGTATCGAGTGGATAGACGTGTACGGGTATGGAGACAACCTCATGAATCCATGGACCCTGCATGTCAGCAGAGAACTGTTCAAGCCGGTGGAGGCTCTGTAATGGTGTGGGGAGTATGCATTTGGAGTGATATGGGGCTCCTGATACGTCTAGATACAACTCTGACAGGTGATACGTACGTAAGCATCGTGTCTGATGACCTGCATCCATTTATGTTCACTGTGCATTCCGACAGACTTGGGAAATTCCAGCAGGACAATGCGACACCCCACACTTCCGGAATTGCTACAGAGTATCTTCAGGAACGCTATTCTGAGTTTAAACACATCAGCTGGCCACCAAACTTCCCATACATGAACATTGTTGAGCTTGTCTTGGATGGCTTGAAATGCGCTATTCTTAAGAGATCTCCACCCTCTCGTACTCTTACGGATTTACGGACAGCCCTACACGACTCATGGTGTTAGTTCCCTCCAGCACTACTTCAGACATTAGCCGAGTCCATGCCACGTCGTGTTGCGGCGCTTCTGCGTGCTCGCGGGGGCCCTACATGGTATTAGGCAGGTGTACCAGTTTCTTTGGCTCTTTATATTTATCTTCACCGATGGAACGTTTTTGTCATTTGCAGCTGCATTGTTCAAAATGCACTCGATAAAAGCGTTGTATTAGTGTACATGTACACTGATAAGTCGAAGCATGTCCCGCCGCGGGACATTGCCGGCCGGTGGTGTTGTGGGCACGTGTCGCGCTAAGAAAAGTGTGCAAGAGGAACAGAGACGAATGGGGATACATTCTAGCGACGACGCGTACCGGCAAAGGAGAAATGAACTGGCATAATCGGCTTTGACAAAAGGCAGGTTGTTATACCCCAGTGCATCTTCGAAACGTCGAAGCCTTTCGCGTGCTGCTGTCGTGAAGCGAGCATTTGTGGAAAGTGGTTAAAGCACGGTGACACCAAGAGCAGGTTAGAAGTTGTCGGAAGTCGGACGTCCACTCCTCATTACTGAACACCAAAGCCAGAGGTCTGCACACTTTATAAAGCATGATATGTGGCGATCTGTGGCAGAGTACAGTGCCGTATCAGGCGTAGCGTCCTACACGCGAACTGCGTGCGCCACCGATACAGACCTTTGGGGAAGTACTATGGCATGGGGACATTCCTTGGGACATGTGGCAGCAACGGAAGCCACCACTACCTAGGACTACTTAAGTATTACTGCGGGCCATGGGCATCCCTTCATTCTTGATATCTTTCCCGCCAGCGATGCCTTTTCCAGTAGGGTAGCTGTACGTGTCAGAAGGCTGGAATCGTGACACAGTGGTTTGAGGAACATAATAGTGAACTAACGTTGATGTCTTGGCTACCAAATTCCAATGACCTGGACGCGATGAAGCACATCTAGTACTCCACCTGGCTCCATCTCCGCACACACTAAGCGCCGGTCCATAATCTAAAGAAATTGCGTGACCTGGTCATATACGTCTGGTACTCGTAACTCCGTACCAACCGCCAAGAAACTGTCGAATCCGTGGTACCCAAAATCGCTGCTGTATTGAGTTGCGTAGTTGGACTAAGAGGCCACTAAGGAGGTGGTGAAGGTGTATTACGTCACCTGGCGATGGCTAACACATGAAACGCCTCTTGGCATGAACAAAGCTGTATAAAGAGTTTCAGGGAACTCATAACACTTGTCTGCATTAGAACTATTTAGTTATTTGCTATCGGTTTCAGTCAATAAAAATTTCTGGCACCAGAATAAATGTTAAAAAACAAAAATTTCAACATAATCCCGATATACAGAACGTTATAAAAACGCGAAATACAAAACGTAACTTAAGAAGAAATGACTAATACAAACTATATGTCAATCAAGTCGAGCCATAAAATCGTATTAGTTGTCAAACTCATGAATAGTAACGCAGAAGAACAGTGACTTTCCCACATGTGCCACTTTTGTTATGCACGCACAACGGGAAACTGGACAAATGTAGTCTGGTAGTAGCATGAGTAACCAAAGTCCTCGTAGCCTCGAAGATACACCACAGAAATGTCCAGTTGGTATGAATCAAAAAGCAGAAAGATAATTTTAAGATACAAGCAACCCTAAATACAACGTTTACAGTAAAAGCATAAGTAATATTTGTACAAAAGAGGATAATGTTTTCATCACTTAACGTCAAGCATCAATTATCAAAAAATTTTCCATCTTCGTTTCCTTTTTTTCTAATACAGTAAATGTTGTATGCACATTACAATTTACTATCTGTCTACCATGCATAAAGTAATAATGACGTAACATGTGACGAATAACGCTGAGATATAATTAAAAACAAAAGCGACAATTTTTATATATAATTTCTGGGTTCAATATGAAATTTAGTGTATCACATGTCCCAACACACAGGCACTCAGGAACAAATGATTAAGGTTGAAGTTTCCAGTATTTTACTGAGAAGCTAAATCATCATGGATTTAAGAAAAAAAATAATCAGTGTTAAACAGCACAAGGTATACAATGTTAAAACTCAATAGCTTACTAAAAGGTACCTTAATGATAATATGCACAAAATCTGTCAATAAAGCAGTGTAGCTCCTGAAACATAACTTACAGTGAAACAGGAATTACATGGAATACATTTTCCCAAGGAGGATCAGTATACAGTATAAAATTGTGTCAGATACTCAACATGATTGCCATGTGACTTGTATTAGTCAATTCTTCGTAAGTTACGTTTTGTGTTTTCGTCTCTTAATGACGTTTTGACATTGAGGATTTGTTGTCATTTTCGGTTTTTTTAACGTTGATTCAGATGCCATATGATGGTTATTGAACGAAACGGGTAGCAAATAAAAAAACTGTTCTAATGCAGCCAAGTGCCATGATTTTCCTGAAACATATACATTGCCTGAAGAAAACATCTGTATACAAAGTGGCTGGTTGCAGTATTTTCTCAAGTAATGTTAATTCTCAGTTTTAATTCCGAAGAATATAGTACATAACGGGACTAAATCGAACTTGTAATAAATTTAATAACTAAAACAGGTAATACACGTTAGTAAAGTGCTGCTCGAGTAAAAACATTAGGAAACAAACAAAAAATTTAACACGATACGATAACGCAATATCTTTGTTCTTAAGAAGAACGACGCAAGGTTCCTTCGGCCATGCATTCATTTGCGAAGGAACATTGCATCGTACTTCTTAACAACACAGGCACTGCAATATCGTATTTATCCGCAGATACCAGGCAGTGACTTTCAATTAAAATGTCTTTCCCCTGCCGGCCGGGGTGGCCAAGCGGTTCTAGGCGCTACAGTCTGGAACTGCGCGACCGCTACGGTCGCAGGTTCGAATCCTGCCTCGGGCATGGATGTGTGTGATGTCCTTAGGTTAATTAGGTTTAAGTAGTTCTAAGTCTAGGGGACTGATAGATGTTAAGTCCCATAGTGCTTAGAGCCATTTGAACTGTTTGAATCCATGTCCGGAAGCTTCATCAACGACGCTACAGAGCTTCAAAGTTATAGGCGCCGGCGCCTGTATATGTATGTATAGACAGGGTGATTCCGTGATGATGTTACAAACTTTTTAGGATGATGGAGGAGGCTAAATGTATCAATTTGAGGTATAGAGTCCCTGTACCGGAAACAAACGAATCCAAAGTTATAAGCGAATACTATTCTGATACCTCTGTCAGTGAAATGCATGTACTAGTACTGTTGTTGTTAAGATTACAGGGTGGACAACTGTCAGAGGTGGTATCATGGACCAAAACAAGGAAAAAAAATTCTGAACTGCATACCTGAGGATCTAAGAGCCCTTGTTCAATTTCGCTATCGTGAAACACATCTCCTCTATTGAGCAAGTGCTCACCGCTCTTGAGGTATGTATTTTAGAGCCAATGTTTACAAGAAATTTTTCTCGTTGTGGTCCATACTACCACCACCTCTGAAAGCTGCCTACCCTGAGTCTCAGCAGTAACAGTACTAGTACATGTATTGGACTGTCAGAGGATTCAAAACGATTTTCGCTTACAACTTGCGACCGTTCGTATCCGGCACGGGACCTTTACCTCAAATTGATATATTTAGCCTTCTCCATCATCCTAAAAAGTTTGTAACATCATCACGAAATCACCCTCTGTATACATACATTTACAGGCGCCGGCGCCTGTAAAGGGTTTCTACGTAAAACGTGATCTACTAAGTCCCCTCTATAACCTCTAGAAGTGTGTAAAATGAATTGGTGAAACGCCCTATGTGAAAACTGTCAGAGACCAAGTACTGAGTGCCTTCTTCAAGACGTCAACCTGCAACACACTCGCGTCCAGCGGGTGGCCAGGTTTCGGGCATCGTTCGCAACGACATGCACAAGTGCCTGCAAGCAATAAACGATCCGCGCTCGTCCCGTATGTCGGTAAATGTTCCGGACAACGACATCAACAACAACAACAACACGCTGATTAGTTATCCATCGAATTTCTGGCTTCTGCCATGAGAGGCACGAAGTCCGGTTCCAGCAGAGGGGATCTTCGACGACCACGGCGCTGCGGTCGCGGCCACTATTTTCCTAACACATGTCGTGTGCTCGCCACCAACTCGCGCCATATCCGTCCGCCGCGGCAGTATTTGGTTCGGCGCTCAAGCGCGGATCGGCAATTCGGTCCCAGCTATCTGACCAGTTATTCTTTCTAGATCACTGAGACGGACACCGGCTGTATCAACCAGAAGCCGGCTCCCCCCGTCGGAGGTTCGAGTCCTCCCTCTGGCATGGGTGTGTGAGTTGTCCTTAGCGTAAATTAGTTTAGGTTAGATTAAGTAGTGCGTAAGTCTATGGACCGATGACCTCAGCAGTTTGGTCCCATACTCCTTACCACAAACTTTTCAATTTTTTCAACCAAAAGCTCGCTAAGGAATCTTTAAACAGTCTCCGTGCACTGTTTATCTCCGAATCCCCACCTGCCTTACCGCAGTGATTTTGCTTCATCCGAATTGTATCAACTAAATACTTATCGTGTGATTAACCTTCGAAAATTTCCAAGTAACTACTAACATTGCATTTTACACAAGTCCAACCTTAGTGTAAGTAGACTTTAATCTTCAGCTACTTAATCATTATTTGTCTTTTTCATTGTAAATATGTTACTCCACGAAGAGGTTTCTGTTTACGTTCTTTAGCATTCGGATAGAACTATTCTTCACTGTTCTTATTGGCCCTCTAGCAGCGCACGACGCATCACTAGGAAAGTAGAGACAGTATTTTTAGTCGTGCTGAGGAACCCCGTTGTAACCACCGTCTAATTCAGCTTCGGCATTTGCCTCTAATACATCTTGAATTATGACGCGCAGTTTTTGAACAACTGCGAATATGATGAGTAAATGTGGTGTCACCGCCAGACACCACACTTGCTAGGTGGTAGCCTTTTAAATCGGCCGCGGTCCGGTAGTATACGTCGGACCCGCGTGTCGCCACTGTCAGTGATCGCAGACCGAGCGCCACCACACGGCAGGTCTAGAGAGACGTCCTGGCACTCGCCCTGTTGTACAGCCGACTTTGCAAGGAAAGGTTCACTGACAAATACGCTCTCATTTGCCGAGACGATAGTTAGCATAGCCTTCAGCTACATTTGCTACGACCTAGCAAGGCGCCGTATTCAATTGATATTGAGATTCTATTAATGTATCATCAAGAGCGATGTTCTACAAATGTGGATTAAAGTATTCCAGAAGCTATGTACTTTTCTTCATAGCATTCATTACGTATCCTGTTTCAGACCTCACGCCAGCCTGCGTGAGTTTAAGCGCGTGCCTTTCGGCTTCCTCTCATTGTGTCTAGGCTGTCTTGTCTAGACACAACAGTAAGAGAGTAAGTAAACGTTCAAGGATCGAACAGCTCATCACGGCTCATCACAGCTCGTGTGGCCGCTGTTCATTAGGTTCATTAGGATAGGATCCGTCCGGTCTGATGGCTCGCATCGACCGGCGCCCACAGTGGCCTGCGCGCTCCCTGGTTATAGATACAAAAGGGACACGAGGACGACAAGTGTTCGCTCTGTCCCTGCCACGTAAAACGCACGGCTGCACTCGTCTGTTCCAAGCGTCGCAGCGTCCAATTCGGTTAAATGGCTAAATCAGTGAAAATAGGACTGCTTAATCAGGGGATTAAGCAAAGCTGGATGATTTGCGCTTGGTTATTTCTCAGTAATTTTACTCATACGGTTCATCACAGGCAGACAAGAATGTAGAAGCAAATCACAGGCATATCAGGTACAGTACAAGTTACATCTCTTCAGGCAGGTATTAGTCGACTACAGTATTATTTGCACCTGTGAGTGTGGGCGCTTCGGTCGGCTCGTGTGACTAACTGTGCGCTTGAAGCCGATGTGCTCTGCTCTTCCAACGGACAGACAACTCGCTCGTGGAGCTGTTCAGAGTTCCACAGTTCGTATGAAAGTCGAAAAAAACTGAGAGGCCTTTTGTTTACTGTAACGTCACAATACGTTTCCAATAACGGCCACGGGAGGCCAAGTGCAATAATGTCGCGGCTCGGTAGTACTGCTGTCTTACAAAGTTTGTGAGAGGACAACAAGTATACTGATGGAAGAAAAGCTCGCAACACCAAACAATAATTCAGGTAAAGTTATGAAATTTCAGGAATACATTTGCCTAGACAACATATTTAAATGATTAAAATTGCAAGACCACAGGTTAATGTAAGCGCGAAATAAGCCATTTGAACCGTAAAATTACTGCTGGTTCACCAAAGGTTATTAATCAGAATTAATACACAAAATGTAAAGTGGAGGTAGGTGCCAAAGAATAAGTGGTGAAATTACACACAATTTTCGGTAACACTCTTTATTCAAATTTTGTGCAAGACTTTACGATATTTTTTAAAAGAAACAACAATGATTTAACGAATAAGTCACAATTTACGATAGGAAAGGACGTTTAAATTATTAAATTATTATAAAAAATTTCACTCCAGGAAAGGGCAAGTACAGGCAAGCAATTTAACGTATACCACGTTATGTTGCATAATATTTCAAGCACAGATAATTACAGGTGAATTTCACTCCATTAATAAATGAATACAATTTGAATATATAGCTTCACTTTTGGGCAGACAAATTTCCCATTTGGTTACAACAGCCGTAGCTACGGCCGCCCACAACAGCCTCATGCAGGCTCATTAAATGGCGCAGAATCTAACTTGTCTGCAACATATAAAGGCAATCCTGTTTACAAAAGTTCTCAAAATAGAAAAACCAAAACGCGTGAATCATACACACGGCGGGGGGGGGGGGGGGGGGGGGGCACTCACAGTTAATAACATTAACATTTCCAAAATATATAAAAAAACAAATTTCTGCCAGTTAACTTACGGCAAACACACACGCTCACAAGGTAGGACTTGGGAACCTTTACAACACTCTCCTTCCAAGGCTACAATTTCAACCAATAATGAAATGGCAAACCTTTGCATGGCAAGAAAGCATATTAATAACCACATAAGCACGTTGAGTAAAAGCCTTAAAAGGTATTGAATTGGAAAAACACACAACAGATTTTGCTGACTAGAAACAATATAAAAAAAAATCTAGGCGTACATTAACAATCTTGCTTGATTATAGCCAAATATACATGAACACAAATTTACGTAAGTTACAGCTTCCAGGTGAGCAGGAATTCGTTAAGCAATTGACTAGTTCTCACCACGAGGCAAAAGGAATTTTTCTTATTTCTTAGAGTACCTTTTACACGCGAGTCTAGTAATACTAGTTATGGCAGGCGAGAAAAAGGATCAGGTCTTAGTGCCTTGCATTTTAAACAGTACAACCATTGGTGCCTTAGACTTTCACAGACATGGCAGAGGATAACAGTCGAATAAACCCGTAGGTAAGCTGGGAGGGGAAAGAAGCAATCCGAACCACAGATTTACTCGGACTCCCCCCCCCCCTTTTCGTCCTCTAAAGGGGACAAATGGACTACCCTTTCTAATATTACCACCTTCCAGCGGGTGGGCAGACGAGAATGAATGGCGGGAAACCCCCAAAATATACGGCTGGTATAACTAACAAGAATAAGTAAATTGAATTCAATTTAACTTCATAAAATCTGTTAACAATCAATACGAAACTTCTGGTGCGTTACGACTCCCAGGACTGAACCAACGCAGCACCTCCAAATGCTCTGCCGAGCCGCCCGCTGCCAGCCGTTTCAACGGACGCAGGAAGGCGCGCCGATTTTCAGAACCTCCTCGCCGGTCGACAGCATACGGCCGAACTGCAAATTAGACCCCTCGCGGATCCACGCTCAGGAAGATTCCCTTCGCGACGAGCAGTTAACGCCCCATACCACGGATCCGCTGTTCGCATCGCTTACGCTGATGCCGCGGTCTGCGTGTTGTCCCTCTAGCGCCGGCAGAGAAGTCGCTTCTTGATGCCCTGACTGCCAACTCTCCCCTAGAGCCCATACGGCCACCTCTTAAAACCACGCAAACAGCCCACTTTTCCCGTTTCCCGCTAGAGGGAGACACCGAAGCCTTCAATTGCGACAACGGCGCCACCGTCAAAAAACGGAGGGCGACTGCTTCACGCTACGCGCTGCGGCGCACTTTCCAAAGCAAACTTTACTACGGCTCACCATTGCATATGTGAAGTGCTGGTACGTTAATAATTAGTGTAACCGCCAGAATGTTGAATGGAAACATGCAAACGTGCATATATTGTGTTGTAAAGGTGCTAGATGTCAGTTTATGGCATGGAGTTCTGTACATGTTGCACTTGGTCGCTCAATACAGGGACGGTTAACGCTGTTTGTGGATGATGCTCGACTTGTCGTCCGATGACATCTCACGTGTGCTCAATTGGAGACAGATCTGGTGATCGAGCAGGCCAAAGCAACGAGTCGACACTCTTTATAGTATGGTGGGTTACAATGGCGGTACGTAGGAGAGCGTTGCCCTGTTGGAAAACACACCCTGGAATGCTGTTCATGAACGGCAGCGCAACAGATCGAATCACCTGACTGACGTACAAAATTTGCAGCCGAGATGTGTGGCACGAACACGAGAGTGCGCCTGCTGTCGTAAGAAATCGCACATCAGATCATAACTCCACGTGAACGTCCAGTGTGTCTAGCATGGAGCCAGGTTTGTTGCAGGAACTCAACTAGCCTTCTTCTGATCAACACTCGGAGAGCACTGGCACCGAGGCAGAACCATCTTTCATCAGAAAACGCACCAAATCTCCAACCTGCAATGAACTCTCGTTTGATACCACTGAAGGCGCAAACGGTAGTAGTTTTGGGCCAGTGGAACGTACGTTTCAGGGCCCCTGGCTCGGAGCTGTCCTTGAAGTAACCGATTTGTAACAGTTCGTTGTGTCACTTTGGTGCCAACTGCTGCTCATACTGCAGCTACAGATGCAGTACGATGTGCCGAGCCATGCGCCGAACACGATGGTCTTCCCTCCCGATAGCGCCAGATGGCCGTCCTGGGTCCCGTCCTCTTGCGACCATACTTTCTCGTGACGGCCGCTGCCATCAGTCTTGTACAGTGGCTACAGTCCTACCAAATCTTTCTGCAATACAGCAGAAGGAACATCCAACTTCTCGTTGCCTCGTTACACTAACTCGTTCAAGCCCAGTGAGTTCTTCATAATTGTGTCTTTGTCGCCTTAAGGACAGTCTTTACTAACATCAACTCACAACGACCAGCCTCAAGAGTAACTAAAGCTCACAACCATTACGGAGTGTATTTAAAGTAAACTTGATTTGCATCCTCATAGTGGCGCTATTGGTGCCACTCTTGCGTGATTGGTACGAAATCTTTCAAATGCAGAAATATGTCTAACAACTTTCTTCTACATGGCACAACCCCTTCTTGGTGTTGCGATTTCTTTTGCCGTTAGTGTATATGCAAATACATACTTTGACTGTAATCACTTTCACCATTGGCCAATTTATAGTGCCATTTCAATCAGTAGCTCCAAAGAGTGGTCCATAGCTACACAGATCGAAAAAGGAAAATTTAAACAATGTACTACACTACTGGCCATTAAAATTGCTACACCAAGAAGAAATGCAGATGATAAACGATTATTCATTTGACAAATATATTATACTCGATTTGACATGTGATTACATTTTCACGCAATTTGGGTGCATACATCCTGAGAAATCGGTATCCAGAACAATCGCCTCTGGCCGTAATAACGGCCTTCATACATCTGACCATTGAGTCAAACAGAGCTTGGATGGCGTGTACAGGTACAGCTGCCCATGCAGCTTCAACACGATACCACAGTTCATCAAGAGTAGTGACTGGCGTATTGGGACGAGCCAGTTGCTCGGCCACCATTGACCAGACGTTTTCAATTGGTGAGAGATCTGCAGAATGTGCCGGCCAGGGCAGCAGTCTAACATTTTGTGTATCCAGAAAGGCCCGTACAGGACCTGCAACATGTGGTCGTGCATTATCCTGCTGAAATGTAGGGTTTCGCAGGGATCGAATGAAGGGTAGAGCCACGGGTCGTAACACATCTGAAATGTAACGTCCACTGTTCAAAGTGCCGTCAATGCAAACAAGGGGTGACCGAGACGTGTAATCAGTGGCACCCCATACGATCACGACGAGTGATACACCAGTATGGCGATGACGAATACACCCTTACAATGTGCGTTCACGGCGATGTCGCCAAACACGGATGCGACCATATGATGCTGTAAACAGAACCTTGATTCAACCGAAAAAATGACGTTTTGCCATTCGTGCACCTAGGTTCGTCGTTCAGTACACCATCGCAGGCGCTCCTGCCTGTGATGCAGCGTCAAGGATAACCGCCGCCATGGTTTCCGAGCTGATAGTCCATGCTGCTGCAAACGTCGTCGAACTGTTCGTGCAGATGGTTGTTGTCTTGCGAACGTCTCAGGGATCGAGACGTGGCTGCACGATCCGTTACAGCCATGCGGATAAGATGCCTGTCATCTCGACTGCTACTGGTACGAGGCCGTTGGGATCCAGCACGGCGTTCCGTATTACCCTCCTGAACCCACCGATTCCATATTCTGCTAACAGTCATTGGATCTCGACCAACGCGAGCAGCAATGTCGCGATACGATAAACCGCAATCGCGATAGGCTACAATCCGACCTTTATCAAAGTGGGAAACGTGATGGTGCGCATTTCTCCTCCTTACACGAAGCATCACAATAACGTTTCACCAGGCAACGCCGGTAAACTGCTGTTTGTGTATGAGAAATCGGCTGTAAACTTTCCTCGTGTCAGCACGTTGTAGGTGTCGGCACCGGCGCCAACCTTGTGTGAATGCTCTGAAAAGCTAATCATTTGCATATCACAGCATCTTCTTCCTGTCGGTTAAATTTTGCGTCTGTAGCACGTCATCGTTGTGGTATAGCAATTTTAATGGCCAGTAGTGTAAAATAACAAAGCTACAAGAAGCTATGGTCAGTAACATTACCTGATGTTCTTGCGCACAATCCATCTAGTTATCCACTCACGAGTGTTTTGCGGGCACCCTTGTTTCTTAGGCGACAGGCACATTTAATAACTAAACCAATCCCGATGGTCCCTTTGTAAACCCTAAACTGCAATAAAGGCATTTTCTTTCAGTGTACGACTCTGAATTGATCCTGACAATCCACATCTTCCATTTCGCCCATATCACGATCTCACAGTCCTGTACGGCGCCTTTTAAGATGCACAATTTTTACGACTGCAGTATTTCAGTCTGCCTATTTTCCGTTAGAAATAATGCAAAATATAAGTTCGAAGTTATCTACGAACCTTCTATTGTATTTTCTTTAGCTCATTTAACAAATTCACCCTGTATGTTCATTAATTCTCATTTATTTGTTTCTCTTGAATGACGATGCTTGCCGTACTTCCGATCAAAGTGTTGCTAAATTGCCTTTATTTGTTGTCCATTTCCTACCAACAATATGCACGGGACGAAATTTTGTTAGAGGCGTTTTTTTGCCGTTAGTATGCATACCTTTCAACTGCTTCGGATGTTACGCTTATGAACTGCCTAGCGTTATCCAGCATTGTATTAGTGTGGGATCTGTTGTACTATGCATTTTTTACCCCCTTTACTATTCACTTCTAAAATCCGTCCTCAGACGGCGTCGCACATTCTTTTTTAAATTGTAAAGAAACTGAAGGAGATAGATACTGTGAGTTAGTATGGATGGAAGTTATATTCGACAACCGGAGTAAATTAAGGATTAGTTCCTTTCACTCGTCCCGACTCGGACGATTCAGATGCTGAACCTCGATAAGTTGGCGAAAATACATGTTCACAGCTGGTTGCTCCAATTGGTTTTTCCTTATAGTAAAGTCACAGGAAGATAAAAATCAATTGCTGAATGATTTAGACAAAGTGTCTCTGATGTGAGAAGTGGCAGTTGTCTCTGAAAATGGAAATGTGTGTCGTCATCCACATGAGTACGAAAAGAAATCCCTAAAATTTCGGTCACACGACGAATCACACAGTCTAAACATTGTTAATTCATATAAATATCGAGCTTACAATTACAGGCAATTTAAATTGGAACGATCACATAGATAATGTTGTGGAAAAGGCCAACCAAAGATTGGGCTCTATTGGGAGAACATTTAGAAGATGCAAGATGTTTACCAAAGAGACTGCCGTCCTCTCCTACTGTTGTGCGGTGTGGGATCCTTACCATATAGGATTGACGGAGATCATCCAATAAGTCCAAAGAAGGGCAGCTCGTTTGTTTTATCGCTAAATAGGGGAGAGATCATCACGGATCCGGTAAGCGATTTCGGGCGGCAGTCTTTAAAACAAAGGCGTTTGCGGTTGCGGCGAGATCTTTTCGTGGTCAACAACTTTCTCCACTAATGTTAAAATATTCTACTGTCACCAACTCAAAAAAACATAAATTATCATCGCAATAAAATAACAGAAATCAGAACCCATACAAAAAATCTTTCATTTTTCCCACGCGATGATGTAGTGTAGAACGGTAGAGAAATAGTCTGAAGGCGGTTCAAAGAACACTCTTCTACGCGTTTAAATGTGAATTACAGAACAATCATGCAGATATAGATGTGACTGGAGGCAGCAAGTTGTCCGTAATCTAAGATTCTACGTCAAAGGCTTGATGAGGTGGTATTTGAGAAGCCTCTTGCCTACACGACCTGGATAGTTGAATATACGAGGGTAATCCCAAAAGTAAGGTCTATTTTTTTTATAAGTACAGAACTCTGTTTGTGTGGCAGTTGGTCACACTGTTATGAAGAGTGCTTCACGCGCTGTGTGTAAACATGCGCAATCCGCGCTGACACGCTCAGTCATGGCTTGGCAGCTGTTGAGAATGGAGCTCCTGTTGGATGTTACCGCCAAGCGCGAATTGCGGGCAGTTACACGGTTTTGAACGCAAAGGGCACTGCGCCGATTGAAATCCATCGCCAATTGACGGAAGTGTGCATGGATGTTAAAAATGTTCGTAAGTGGTGTAGAGAGTCTGCAGCTGGTCGGACCGAAATTCACGACGAACAAACGAGCAGGAGGCAGTTTCTGAGGAGACAGAGTTGAAAAAATGGTTCAAATGGCTCTGAGCACTATGGGACTTAACAGCTGAGGTCATCAGCCCCCTAGAACTTATAACCACTTAAACCTAACTACCCTAAGGACATCACACACATCCATGCCCGAGCCAGGATTCGAACCTGTGACCGTAGCGGTCGCGCGGTTCCAGATTGAAGCGCCTAGAACCGCGCGGCCACCACGGCCGGCGACAGTGTTGAAGGTTGAGCAAAGCATGCGTGAAGATCGGCGGATGACCCTGGATGATCTCTGCACGTTGGTTCCTGAGGTTTCCCGACGCACCGCTCACAACAGAATTTTAACGGAAACATTGAACTACCGGAGGGTGTGCGCAAGATGGGGCCTCGCATGCTGACTGAGGACCACATGCGGCAGCGAGCTGATGCTTCCCGTGCATTTCTTCACCGCCTTGCAGCCGAACAGGACAACTTTCTGTACTCAGTTGTCACGGGTGACGAAACCATTTTACACCTGAGACCAATCTACAATCACGCCAGTGGCGGCATCCTTCTTCGCCAAAGCCGCGGAAATTCAAATGAACACAGTCTGCAGGTAAAGTCATAACAGCCGTTTTTTGGGATCGGAAGGAGGTATTGTTGGTCGACGTTATGCCTACTGGGACCACAACGAACGCTGACAGGTACTGTGAGACTCTGAAAAAACTCAAACGGGCAATTCAGAACCGGAGAAGAGGAATGTTGAGCAAGGGCGTACACATTCTCCATGACAACGCTCGCCCACACATCGCTCGGCAAACCGTTGCTCTCCTGTAACAGTTTCAATGGAACATAATCACCCACCCTATAGCCCTGACTTGGCGCCCAGTGACTATCACCTGTTCCCTAGGTTAAAATAACATTTGGCCGGAGAGCGATTCAGCTCCGACGACGAGGTGAAAGAAGAGGTTCATAACTTTCTGAACAGCATGGCAGTGAGCTGGTATGACATGGGCATACAAAAACTGCCACAGCGTCTACAAAAATGCATCGACAGAAATTGTGATTATGTCGAAAATAGCTACATGTTCAAGCTGTAAACTGATTTAAACCATTGTGGAAATAAACAGGTCTATGTACTTAAAAAAAAATAGGAGATCTTACTTTTGGTATTACCCTCGTACCTTGCATCGCGCGTTTACGATCTCGTCATTGGCTTAAACTGATTTAAGAGCACATTAAGAATACAATCCGAAGGATGGAAGATTGACAATTAACGTCCCATCGACAGTGTGGTCATTAGAGCGGGGGCACAATCTTGAATTTCTAAAGAATGGAGAAGGAAATTGGCCGGCCCTTTTCAGAGGAATCGTGCCGGCATTTGCGTGGAGCGATTTGGGGAAATCACTGGAAACCTAAACCGGGATGACCGGAACCTAAACCGTCGTCTTCCAGAATGTAAGTCCATTGTTCTAAACACGGCACCACCTCGCCTGGTGAACAAAGGAGTTTCTTATTTCAACATCTATATCTACACTTGTAGTCGCATCCCTTTTGCATTCATGAATGGTCGATGAGAAGAAAGATTTCGGTACACTTCGGGGTCTCTCTGATTTCGTGATACGTATGCAGGAGCAAGCAATATTTTTCTCGGTTCTTCTTGAAATGCACGCACTCGGAATTTCCGTGGAACCCACTCCGTGATGCATTATGCCTCTCTTGTAGCGTTTGCCACTGGAGTTCGTTGAAAGCCCCCCTATTGCTCCCACCAGGACTGCGCAACCCAGTAACGAAACAATCTGCTCTTAGACATATCTTCTGTCTTTCCCCTATTAATCCAACCTAGTAAGAGTACAAACTCCTGAGCAAAAGTCAAGAATCGATCGATCAATTATTTTAAGCTACTTCTTTCGTGGATGAATTACACTTAATTAACTAATTTGCTTGGAAGAACATTATAACATTAAATGGAAAGCGTTTCCTAATGTTCCACAAAGTTATTTGTAGTTGGTGACGAATGGGCTTACGGTTTCTTACGTTAGCTTCTTTAAGTCACGACAGAATCCCCCAAACACAGATTAAATTACGTGCGACTTACACAGATACTATTTACACGGAAAATACGGCAAAGACATATAGAGTATTTACATTGGAAAACATGACCTTTTTGCCACTCAGAAACAGATGCATTAACTAAGAAAGAAAATAAACTGTGTGGTGATAAATTTAACTATTGATAAAGAAATAAGTAGAATTTACCATTTAAATCTAATAATTGTAACTCCAACTTAATTTAACACAAGAGAAAAAAACAAATTGCGTTTGGTCGTTTAACAGGTCGGTCTGATACAGTCAAAACTTGGCAGAGTGATAGGACACCTATTTTGGCTTAGGTCCCATCACGCAATAGCTTTGTAGAAATCGAGAGTCAAAGTTTCGAGGCTATTTCATTGGCCTACTCGAGCGGCATAGAAACAACTGCGTTGGTAATGCAATGGCTAAGAGCACAGGTTCGAAATAATGTAGCCCGTTTTCAAATCCAAAACGTATCGATTTTTTTCTCTTGTTGTTGCGGAGACATGTTAGATCATTATTTTTCATAACATCGTGAAATGCAATGAAATTAATGGCAAAAGAAACAAAGATTTCAAATCTTCTTAGAAACATACTTTATCATTAGCACCGTCAAGGAATAGCATCTTCCAGGAAACTACTATCAACAGTTTGTCCCCAAGACGTTAGTGACAAAATTGGGCCTCGAGATCTTCAAGACGAAAACCAGTTAATGAACATCACAATGCGCACGGAACAGCCACAAATTCTAGAAAGCTCACAAAAAACCTGTCATTTTCTGGTCAACGTTTTGAGACCTTAAGATAAGAATGGTGCGGTTTGCTTACATTACTGGTTCGTGGGGTTGGCAAAACGATCCTTCCCTTATACTTGGGTTCTTTGTTGATGAATACGGAATACGGAAATGTTCATTAGAAGTAAGTCCGTCAAAATGTTTGCCGTTGAGTAAACTCTGCGACATATACCTTTAATGACAGGCCTAGAATTACAGTCGTCGATTACTGAAGTCCCCACCCTAAGACACAGCAAAGGGAAATCGTAAGTAGACGCGACGCAATTGAAATACACACCCTGAACCATAACCAACTGCAGGCTCCATCTTTCGAGAAAATACTTTAATGTCCGCAGCTCGTGGTCGTGCGGTAGCGTTCTCGCTTCCCGCGCCCGGGTTCCCGGGTTCGATTCCCGGCGGGGTCAGGGATTTTCTCTGCCTCGTGATGACTGGGTGTTGTGTGATGTCCTTAGGTTAGTTAGGTTTAAGTAGTTCTAAGTTCTAGGGGACTGATGACCATAGATGTTAAGTCCCATAGTGCTCAGAGCCAAAATGCTACAATATGCGGGGTTCTTTTCGTAGTGGTATTCACACAAACATGACTGAGGTATATGTGCCTTCCGAACTTCTGTGCGTTTAACGATTTTGTGAATGCTCTGATTCTCTTGAAACATAAAAGTAAAATACAAATCAAAAATTGAAATATTAGAATTTTTATGTTTTTCATTCTCTGTCATTGTTAATTATATAAGATGGTATAAGATTTGTGATGAAGCAATCTAATTTTAATGAGATATGAAAAAGTTATTTCTTTTGTCAATAATTCCATTATATTTTAAGATGTCACAAAAGTGACAGCAAAAGAATAACAAAACATAAGATTGGATGTTAAGACGGGACGCGAAATTTCGAAACTGAGCTCTTAGCCACTGTGCTACCAACTCACTTGGTTTCACGAGAAACGAGTGGACTGACGAAGTCGCGTCGGAAGTTTGACCTTTATTTTCTTGAAAACTGTCCAGTGCTAGCATCTAAGCCGAATGAGGTGTACCTTTATTTTTACCCTCCTTTCACCAAAAACGAGTTTCGAGTGTTTCAGAGAGCGACCAACGGTGGATTCCTCTTGTGAGCTGTAATTCTGTGACATACGTTTGTTGATTTTCAGTATTACGAATAATGTCATCTTTCTGCTTTCCTTAATAGAATGTAGATTTTCACATTTCACATCATGCTAGTGATTTCCTGTTAAAAGTTGATCAGCAAAGGTTGAATCTTTGTTTCTTAATATTCAGCTTCTTTCATGTTCAAACAACCTAATTGTGAGAGATCTAGATGACTGACCAACGTATATTTTTCCGCAATATTTACATGTTATTTTACACACACCACTCTGTGATAAGAGTTCCAGTCTGTCTTTGCTACTGAAAAAAAGTTTTGATATTCTCTTGATATTGTAAAATGCAAGTATGTTGGTGCGAGACTTTATATACTGGCAAAGAAGTTAAAGTATAACACAGTTTCCTTTCTGCTGTGGCATTGCAAAGCGCATATGAGGAGAATTGCAACGATGTAACACTTTGTCAAATAGTGACAAGTAACAGCATCGCAAGCCACAGTCTCACCATCAAGAGAAGAAGGTATCATGAACATCTGCCGTACTGTACGTACTGCAAAATGCTTCATTTTCAAGAGCAAAGTAGAATATCGTAGAAACGTCTTACCAAAAAAAATTCTAGGTTTCGAGACTTATGTGCTTTAGATGTGATTCAACTTTAAAGCGAGACATAAGGACTCAAATTGAGGCAATGCAGATAAACTGCGTAAAACGTCTCGAATGAAAAACAGCCCACAGTTCCAGTAAATTCTGTTTATTATAAACCTTGACCATGGTTTCTGCTATAATAATATAGCCTTCTTCGGAAGTCATGCACACTAATAAATGAAAAATGTTTTAGCCCAGCGGCTGCGTCAAGACCAATAACATAATTTCAACAGACATAAACCTGTTTCGAACATAAGTAAAATTACATATGGGAACGTATGTCCTCCGCCACTACCTCTGTTATATTGTAAAAATGGTTCAAATGGCTCTGAGCACTATGGGACTTAACATCTATGGTCATCAGTCCCCTAGAACTTAGAACTACTTAAACCTAACTAATCTAAGGACAGCACACAACACCCAGCCATCACGAGGCAGAGAAAATCCCTGACCCCGCCGGGAATCGAACCCGGGAACCCGGGCGTGGGAAGCGAGAACGCTACCGCACGACCACGAGATGCGGGCTGTTATATTGTAGAAGTTATTTTATTGGTCTTGACGCAGCCGCTGGGCTAAGACATTTTCATTTATTAGTGTGCATGACTTCCGAAGAAGGCTATATTATTATAGCAGAAACCATGGTCAAGGTTTATAATAAACAGAATTTACTGGAACCGTAGGCTGTTTCTCATTCGAGACAACTTCATAACGGTTGCTGTTGTCGTTGCCATGATGAAAATAATGCGTAAAACGTGTTTCTTAGGAAATCCTTAACAGACCAAGAGACGTAGAGGCGTTACTGTTATGCATGCGACACTGTGAGACGATATAAAATGCTGGAAATGACTAAGATTGGAATATGAGGGCTATTTTTTAATTTTTATTTTTTAAGGTCCGATTGGTTGCGAATGGAAACCACAGTAAAAGTATTTCAATTGCAACATTCAGCTAAAACTTCCAGCTACTTCTCTGCACATAATAATGTAAGATGACTTTGGTTTTTTATAGAACCAATAAAACTCCTTTACGTTATGATCCTCAATTTCCGGAGCAAGACTGGGACTCACGTAAACATACCACCCCACTGAAAGAGAACGCAGGCAAGAAAACAAATCTCGTTATGCGTTAGTACTGCAAGCGGGTAGCAACTCTGTTTTGACACCTTACCTATTGCTGATAAATGAACAGTGAATCTTGTCATGTCGAAACCTGTTTCATTTTTGTCACTCTTCCAGTTTACCATCGCCAAAATTTCGGCTGTCGACATTAAGCTGTTAGAAATTTTTATGAAGCGGATTCCGGGGTTTGAAACTGCGTGATCTTCAGCACTGAATTCTTGCGCCGCGTGACCGAGGGATCTTTACTCTTTGCATTCTTTGATGCCGTTTGAAAACGATCGGGATATTGCTATCCATAGAAAAATAAAGCTTGACTTTTACCCATTATACTCTTTCCAGACTGGTGAGCAGTAAACGTATACAAACACGAGATTACCAAAATATCAGCTTTTAATTCCTGTAAACGTTCAAAAAATTTGAAACACTGATACAATCATTCAAACGTACATTCTTTGTGCACCGTTTATATAAATTTAGGACGATATTTGACAATGATGTGAACTTATTTGACAATGAGGTGAACTGAAAATTAACAAGTTTTTAGATAAAATTGGAAGTTCAGAAAGAATGCGGCCTGTTATCGGTGTATTTTGAGAAGTGCCGCGCATATTTATTACGTCTTCAAAGTTAAGGGGAGGAAGTGATTGCGACACAAAGTTATTATCTCGTTGGTAGACTTAGGACTACAATGATCTGTCCAAACCGATTTCCTCCGTTAATGATCCGTAAGATATTTTTCAATGACGGAAAAATTCTGACAAACAGCGGACACTAGAAGCGCCAGGTGGAATCTGACGTATCCGTATTTCTTTGTCAGCATAATTTCGGAAAGCAGCTGACAATGGTTGAGAAATCTTATGATCTGAGTAAGAATCCAGAAGAAGAGATTTGTTCCCGCAAATCAGAGGATTATGGTGACAAACACAAAATGTAACAATATATTCCTTTCCAAATTTTCTTTTTTTTGCGTATAACATTAATCTTTTCACAAGTGATGCAGTTTCTGGTTTATTCACGCAAGCAACAATACTCCAGCCACATTGATGCTGTTCATTATTTTGTACGGAAGTGTGAGAGCAGGCATTGTCCCCAATCACCTATAATGTTTTCTGCTTTTTAAAAATTTTACTGATGCGCATGATTCTCTGAAACTAGCGATCTTATTCTTCGCCTATATAGCGAAAGCTTCTAGCCATTCAGTTTCAAAAAAAAATGGTTAAAATGGCTCTGAGAACTATGGGACTTAACATCTGAGGTCATCAGTCCCCTAGAACTTCGAACTACTTAAACCTAACTAACCTGAGGACATCACACACACCCATGCCCGAGGCAGGATTCGAACCTGCGACCGTAGCGGTCGCGTGGTTCCAGACTGAACATTCAGTTTCAGTCACATGTTTTTCCGACACGGTTATCACCATAAATTCTGTAAAAGGAAAGGAAATTTTAGCGCTGGCTTTTCATTCTGACATAGTTGTTAACAAAATGTCTCACTATCACTCATAGATTCTTCATGGCAATGACTATACTTTCTTTGCTTCGGTAAACTCGCAGTCTGCTTTATCGAGAGTTTTCATTCATTATTAACTATATATATACAATACTAAAACGTTCATCTAAGAGTGTAGCCGCAATTTCGCACATAAGTGTTTTCCACACGCGTCTTTCCTGTTAATGAATTGAATACGTCTATAAGTCTTCATGGAAGCAGCAAAACACACCGTGAGGATGAATGCACAGAAAAATTTCTGGAGAGCGCTGTATGGTCACAAATGAAAAAAGTGCTGTAAAAACAACCAAATATTACCTACAGATTTTAACAAAGCCTTAAAGCGAGCACTGCCATGGAAAGACAACCACACTTCCCTGGTCCTTCACAGTTCTCTCGCTATAATAACAGATAGCAAATTCAGGACTGTACATGACTTTGCTGCTTGAACTCAGCCAGAAATTATCCGCTTTCGTGAATTTTCATTCAACTGCCACTGTGTAACCGCAGCTACAATTTAGCATTTAAGTTTTGTCATTAACTACGAGTCGTAAAAAATTATGACATCTTTCGACACGACGGGTCTGATTATTCCGTTGTGAGCTCAGGAGTGGAGTCAGTTGTCCAATGCAAAACATGAGTTGAGCTTCATGGAACAGGAATTACCAGTACTTGTTGGCTGCGTGTACTAATTAACATAAGCATTACAGAAATAAAGGTTAGAGTGCCTACCGGAAGAAATATGACGTTCGTGATGGATTCTGCTAATGTCAAGTCGTGCGTCATCTTTATCAGATAATAGCACAGAGACCACTGTAATACACTGTAGAGGAGGCTTGAAATCAGATTTTTTTTAGACATAACCTTCTTCTATGATGTCTTTTTGCCTACGTCTGTTTCCTAATCAAGTGCATAAGATTTTTGCGTAAAAATAATTCACTATTTCAGTGTTTATAGAGATAGACTAAAGTACGAGTTGAGGAACTCCTGGTCGGGAAGCAATTGAGTCGAGGAGGAGGAGATTAGTGTTTAACGTCCCATCGACAAAGAAGTCATTAGAGACAGAGCACGAGCTCGGATTAGGTCGGAATGGTGAGGCAAGGCGGCCGTGCCATTTCGAAGGAACCACCCCGACATTTGCCTTAAGCAAATTAGGTAAATCATGGATAACATAAATCAGAATGGCCGGACGCCGGTTTGAACCGTCTTCCTCCCGAATGCGAGTCAAGTCTGCTACACCTTTCGGTGCGACTGAGTCGAAAGGCACGAAACTAAACGTATTGTGGTATAACACTGCTACAGGTATAGGGTACGGGTCGTTGTTTGTGTGATGTAATGAAAAATTTATAGTTACCTGAAGAAATTTTCATAAATAAGGTCGCTCACCTGATTACATTCTTTTCTTCAAGTGGATTAATGTGAAATGTCATGTTCACGGCTTTCGAGATTGGATAGTACCTTCTTGTACGAATTCTCACTGAATGAGTACCACGCAACTTGGTGCGGTGAAGCTGGCTCAGTCACTTTGAACAACAAGTGGAAATGTAGCACCTTGTGCAACTTGTGCGGATAAATAAAATGATCACAACAGCATTTCTACTTGATTTTCTATTATCGTCAGCAGACTAACTGTAGATTTGATATTTCGTTCCATTTTCGCACTCAGTTTATGACTCAATTGTCACCGGAGCAGGATTTATTTTGTGATCCTCGGACACTTGCCTTTCTCCATGTTGTTGTTGTTATTGTTGTTGTGGTCTTCAGTCCAGAGACTGGTTTGATGCAGTTCTCAATGTTACTCTATCCTGTGCAAGCTTCTTCATCTCCCGGTACCTACTGCAACCTACGTCCTTCTGAATCTGTTTAGTGTATTCATCTCTTGGTCTCCCTCTACGCTGCCCTCCGATACTAAATCGGTGATCCCTTGAGGCCTCAGAATATGTCCTACCAACCGATCCCTTCTTATTCCTTGAAATTATGTTCATCACGACGACAACACATTGAATACAGTGAACTGAACGTCCCAAATCACTAATAAGACCTCAACAGCCTGTCCTTCATCGAAGTCGCTAATGTCTGAAGCTTTCCTTATTGGCGGTCCGTGTCGTCACTAGAATGATTTCTTGTGTACTTCCGTTACCGCACAATGTGCCCGCAACGTCGCATGTGGCATTCAACCTCATGGTGTGCAGTGGTCAAAATGTTTTGGCTCATCGGTGTATACGTCAATGCTACAACTTCCTCTCAAGAGAACAATGTGACCTTCGCTACCGAATGAACAGTCTATCCTCTGAATCCCTAAACTTTCAGATTCCTTAGCTAAGAAAATGAAGACGGAACCCCCCTTCGTTTCAGTACAGTGTGTCACTGGTACAGATGAACCTCAGCAATGAAGAACTAAAAAGTAAACCTAAAACTCATAACAAGATGAAAACAATGCCGTATGAACATGGCGAAAAGAAAAAAAAATACAAATTAACAGTGAAATTAGCTGATGCCTTTGTGTGTCTCTAGCAACTGAAGACAGCGACGAGATGGACAGGAAAAGTAAATCGATGACGAAAACTGACCTGGAGTCTTTTTGTTACACTGAACAGAATTTTCGAAACAGAGCTTGCATCGTATGTCACAAGGATAGTTTCAATAAGTCTGTATTACCAATTTTGACTTAGGGCTGTGGCACTGGACTTTTAATGCGAAAGCCATTCCATTCAAAACAAAGACAGTCAGCGGGCAGTGAAGAGAGATGGTAGAGTGTGAAGTGGCAGTGTAATTATGTTCGTAGAAAAGCACTCCGTCGTTAGGCCACAAGTGGCCCATCAGGACCATACGACCTCTGTGTCATCCTCAGCGGAGGATGCTGATAGGAGGGGCGTGTGGTCAGCACACCGCTCTCCCGGTCGTTATGATGGTTTTCTTTGACCGGAGCCGCTACTATTCGGTCGAGTAGCTCCCCAATTGGCATCACAAGGTTGAGTGTACCTCGAAATTGGCAACAGCGCATGGCGGCCCGGATGGTCACCCATCCAAGTACCGGGCACGCCTGACAGCGCTTCGGTGATCTGACGGGAACAGGTGTATCCACTGCGGCAAGGCCGTTGTCCAGTTACGTCCGTATAGAAAACGAAATTAATGTGAGAGCGATATACAGCCACCTCGATGGGTGACAAATGGATAGACAAAGTTCTCTGATGATTTTCAAGAGATAAGAAAATACCACTTCTATCCAGGCTGCTGCTATCGATGGTACGATATATACTTAAAGTTGTATCAAAGCATCCCCTTCAATATTGTATATCTTTGAATTATTAGTAATTGAAGAGGCTCAACTTCACTGTTGTGCACAATTCCTAAAGCCAACAAAACAAAATAACAAAGTACGTACCACAACCGTGAAAGTATTTTCGCATTGCGATCGATGATGTAACACTGTTGGTGCTACTGCGAGAGAAAATTGTAATTTACGAAGTGTCGTACTTTGGTTCAAATGGTTCTGAGCAGTATGGCACATAACATCTGAGGTCATTAGTCCCCTAGAACATAGAACTACTTAAACCTAACTAACCTAAGGACATCACACACATCCATGATCGAGGCAGGATTCGAACCTGCGACCGTAGCGGTAGCGCAGTTCCAGAGTGAAGAGCCTAGAACCGCTCGGCCACAACGGCCGGCTGTCGTACTTTAACACAAGCAGGAGCACAGTAGCAAATATCGGTCACATGTATGGTAGCCGTTGGCCTCGCTTGGCTGAACGCCAGTCCTGTCATAAATTGTTGTCACAGACTACGAGCAACACAAGGACTAATATTTAATCA
Organism: Schistocerca nitens; assembly: GCF_023898315.1. NCBI lineage: Eukaryota > Metazoa > Arthropoda > Insecta > Orthoptera > Acrididae > Schistocerca > Schistocerca nitens. The sequence goes on along the minus strand of NC_064615.1, from coordinate 363,680,031 downwards.
CATGGCCTCCTGTGTCTGACTTATAAACTGTGTAATCTGCCACTGGCATCCTATCACTGTTCGTCAATCACCTGTCCTCCTGCTCTGTGTTATCTGCTGGGTGGAAGCGACGGATTGCCACTCAGTCGGTTTTGCACGTCGTAGCTTTGTCCACCATTTCTGTGATAAGAACTACTTTCGTGTCAACTGCTTAATGTTTCCCTCGGTTTTATAAATTTTTCACTATATTTGAAACCATGGTTCTAAGATAATTTGTAGTAACGCTCGTTTATTTTGTTTACTAACCGGTGCTTTAAGAAACTTTTATCTCGTCTGAAAAAGGCTTGTTGGCAACACTATTCAACGGAAGCACATAGTAGCGACCCTCGTCTGTGGGAAATGGAGTGTGCTAAAGTGTTCCAGTTCACTGGAAGAAAAATAGCGTCGGCTGCACACTGCCGCTATGGATTGCAATATTTCACGCCCACGCGACGTTGCTGCAAAATAAATTATGGAATTACACCCATTGCGTGACTAGAGCCTGCATATTTTCACGGTACTCGGCGTGAATGTTCAAACGATATTCCAACTCTAGACGTTAAGAACTGATCTCATAATCGAAGATTTCCTCCCTGTTTACTCCGGGAATTGTCACTGTGTTCTCCACATTAAAAGATAGCTGACTTTCAGCAAACCGAGCAGAAATACTCCCCAAATCGTTTTGCATTTCCTCACCACACTCCAGTGATGATACCTTTCTGTACACTGTACCGCCGTGTGAGGATCGTACAATCTTCGAGGTTGTTTGTTATATTTTTGGGGTTCTTCGTAACCTTTTTGAATAGCGTTACTGCAGAGTGTGTGGTAAATTGATGTAGATATCGCTGTTTTAGCCGTGTCCAGCATCTGAGAGTGATTTTCACCCGCTGACAATGCTTTTTCATTTGTGATTGTCTTGTCGTACGTCCGCATTTCGTAAGACAGTTATAGTGAGTCCTAATTATTTGTCGGTTGGGCTCGTTAAATGAGCACGCGTGAGATGTGTGTGTTCGATAGTTATGTATTCGAACTAATCGTTCGGAACACTCTCTTAATGTCTTCAAGACTCAGTTCTAAGTGATTAATTTTGTATTGTGACACACAGGATATTCGGAAGACTGTGTATAATGAAACCGGTTTGAAACGAATAATACGATGACATGCTGAAAAGTAATGTCTCCGAATTTATGTGAAAACTCTAATTTTTTTAATAAAACAAACGTTATTAACATTCTGCATCTTTATTCTTCTAGTCAACATATTTATTTCTCAACATCGTCACCCTGGTGACGGACACATATCTCCCAACGAGAAACCAGTTTGTTGATACCGTCACCGTAGAATGTTTGACTCTTGTTTCGACGCAGCCACAGAGCCTCACCTACACTTGCACCGCTTCATCACCGTCCAAGTGAAGTTTTGGGAGCAGATGAAAATCGCATAGAGCCAAATCGGGACTGTACGGTTGGGATGGGAAATACTGATCGTTAAAAACCTATAACCGTATTTTTCCGTGTTTGCTTTGTCTCAGTTATAAAAGGTTTTTTTTATTTTTTCGTAGTGACTAAGTAAAAAATAATATATCAATTTACCAAAGGAGAGTGGTAAAATTTTTGGTTTTAAAGTAAAACTAGTAATGTTTATTCGTAATATTTCCATTACTTTAAAATATTGGATTATTATACACACATCAAAAAAAGTTTTGCATCAACTCGGTTCCGAGAGTTCCGGAACTTATACAAAAAATTGGAATAGAGATCAACGTAAACATCATTTTCGCCCGTTTTATTGCTCATGAAAACCACACATTGCATGCTGTACCACCATACAGCGAGACCTTCAGAGGTGGTGGTCCAGACTGCTGTACACACCGGTACCTCTAATATCCAGTAGCACGTCCTCTTGTATTGTTGCATGCCTGTATTCGTCGTGGCATACTATCCACAAGTTCATCAAGCACTGTTGGTCCAGATTGTCGCATTCCTCAACGGCGATTCGGCGTAGATTCCTCAGAGTGGTTGGTGGGTCACGTCGTCCGTAAACAGCCCTTTTCAATCTATCCCTGGCATGTTCGATAGGGTACATGTCTGGAGAACATGCTGGCCACTCTAGTCGAGCGATATCGTTATCTAGAATGAAGTCATTCACAATATGTGCACGATGGGTGGGGCAATTGTCGTCCATGAAGACGAATGCCTCGCCAATATGCTGCCGATATGTTTGCACTTACGGTCGTAGGATGGCACTGAAGTATCGTACAGCCGTTACGGCGCATTCTGTGACCACCAGTGGCGTACGTCGGCCCCATATAATGCCACCCCAAAACAGCAGGGAACCTCCACCTTGCTGCACTCGCTGGACAGTGTGTCTAAGGCGTTCAGACTCACCGGGTTGCCTCCAAACACGTCTCCAACGATTGCCTGGTTGAAGGCATAAGGGACACTCATCGGTGAAGAGAACATGATGCCAATTCTGAGCGGTCCATTCGGCATGTTGTTGGTTCCCTTTTGTACCGCGCTGCATAGTGTCGTGGTTGCAAAGATGTACGTCGAGAGTGAAGTTGCGCATCATGCAGCCTATTGCGCACGGTTTGGGTCGTAACACGACGTCCTGTGGCTTCACGAAAATCATTATTCAAGACGGTGGCGTTGCTGTCATGTTTCCTCCGAGCCCTAATCCGTAGGTAGCGGTCATCCACTACAGTAGTAGCCCTTGGGCGGCCTGAGCGAGGCATGTCTTCGACAGTTCCTGTTTCTCTGTATCTCCTCCATGTCCGAATGACATCGATTTGGTTCACTCCGAGAGCCCTTCCTTTGCAAAGTAACAATGTGGACGCTATCGAACCTCGGTATTGACCGTATAGGCATGGTTGAAGTACGTCTGTCATCAGCAGTTCTGGGAACCGGGGAGATGCAAAACTTTTTTTGATGTGTGTAAAAAATGATAAAAGCGATCAGTCCTATTTAAAGAATAACGCCGACACTTGCAACTAGCACGTGGCTTAAAAATCGGTACAATATTAGTGCGACAATGCTGTACCTGTTGCTGTGTGGCGTGGCCTATTAGACGGTACGCATGTACAAGCAGTGTACAAGTCTTGCCCTATTGATCTATCCGGTAGTGCGACAATGCTGTACCTGTTGCTGTGTGGCGTGGCCTATTAGACGGTACGCGTGTACAAGCAGTGTACAAGTCTTGCCCCTATTGATCTATCCGGTAGTTTCTCGCTGTCATCGCCTGACATCGGCTGTCTTGCAGAATGGCGCGATCCTAAGTCTCGATGTAACTTACGAAGTGCGATAATAATGAAGTACGACGGTCCATTTCCTTTAAAAGGTTGGTCAATAAATATTGCACCCTGCATTAATTCATTATTGAAATTTTAACTATTGTCGAGTATATGTTCTTGGTACGTGTTATATTTTGCCTACTATCTAAATCGGTCATTCGAATTTTGAAAGAGCATTTTCAGTTTTGTATGGAAAAAATTAGTCGAATTCAAATTCCAGTTAAAAAGTGAATAAATATCTATAAAAAGGGTTTTTCATTCAAAACAGTGACAGACAGAGAACGCTGTTTTACACAAAAGCTTGTTATCTGTCTGCCATTTGAGAAAAAAATTATGATAAGAGTAATAAATTAACTCTTCGACAGTTTATTCATAGTTTATAACAAAAATATAAAGTAGCTGATCTGATGTTTGTGATTACATTAGCCTTTATGTACTTGTAGCCCTTGAAAATGAACAACATATCGCCAATCTTCTTTTTTTACCGTACAGTATCGACCATTCGTAATGACCAAGTAGTGTATGATGCTCGATTGCAACATGTAATTACAATCAGTAGTAGAATACCAGCTGTTTTGAGCGTTTTAAAAGTAAGGTTAAACTGGAGACGGAACAAACCTGTTTCACCGAAAACCTGTTCTTCAGCGATAACTACCATCCCTACTGGATGGAAGATGATCGAAGACAGGGAGGGAACCCAAGGTGTCGGATTGTTGCCGATGTCACAGCACTCGTGTGTGGTCTGGCATTGTCACGCAGGAGGACAGGACGCTTCATGTGTGGACGAACTTTCCAGATTCTAAATACTGTTAAGTACGCTGTTTATCACGCACCGACGTAGTTAGGTTACACATCGCCCGGTTACACGCCTCAATTCTGAGGCCTCTAGTGGCAGATAGCTTCAAAAATATGTAGACATGAAGAATGAAGATTTAGAATGTTAACAAAGTTTGTTTTCTTTCAAAATCCTTACTTATCAGCTCGCCCTGGCAACTTCAGTAATAAATCGTACAATCTGTGATCAGCCAATAACTGTTATCAACTGAACCTTTCGTTGACCGCTTCCTGAACTACCAACAAAAGAAAGCACTACTAAGATATCAGGGGGTAAAGTGAAGGAGTAATAAACAACGGTTAATAATCCAGCATCGTCCAGTTGGCCCTGTAAGTGTTATTGAACTCAGAATGCTTGCTTATATGACAACTTGTTCATGTATATAAAGAATGTTAGGGGTTTTATTATGCACTTTTTTAAAATCATGTACTCATCGTCCCATTCTCTCTCAAACAAAACATCTTAAAGCCAGTCATATTTGTGAACATATTTCACACTATAGTCTCCTAAGTATCACAAGTGCTAATCTTTTGTAGAAACACTTTTCTCCCAGGACTGCCGTACTGCTCGAACTTAAGAAATGCTCCATGAACCCACAACAGTTCGACGTTAGGAATGATAATCTGTAGTTTCTGTACCTCTGTTCTTTTATGATTTTTCGGAAACGATGTCAATACCAGTTGATGTTAACATAACGTCTCCGAGCACAGGCTCCTCATGTGGCCTTGAAATTTGTATGATGTTATTTACTATACGTGGCGATTCCTTGAAAATGTTATAAACTTCCATAGGTGGTGGTGAAGGGCAGATGTATCAATACGAGGTAAAGGACTATGGTCCGGAAACGACGAGCCGTGAATTATGTGCAAAAATCTTTCTGATACCTCTGACAGTGGACCTGCTCTACTGCAAGCTCTTTGCTTTCCATATTTTGAGAAGTGGTAGTGTGCACCAGAATAATAAAAAATTGTCTAGTAAACATGAGCTCTATAATGCATAGTATAAGAGCTAAGAGTAGGTTTCGATCGTTGCTACTGTGAAACTATCTCTTCTATTGAACAAACGCTCGTAGCTCTTAAGATATGCATTTTATAGGCCATGTTTACTGAACAATTCCTTTTTTTTTGTCTATAATACGTCCTCCCAGAATACGGAACGCAAAGAGCTTGCAGTAGAAGAGGTCCACTGTCAGAGAAATTAGAAAGATTTTCGTTCGTTTTTAACTTTCAATCGTTCGTTTCCGGACCGGCGTTCCTTGCTTCAAATTGATATATTTAGTCTTCTCCATCATCCCAGAAAGTTCGAAACATCACCACGGAATCATCCTACATAAGGAAAACGTGTAGTCACCATCCAAATTAAAGCGGGTTTGATTGATACTTTCCACTTACTTATATTAAATACAATCACTGATATTCCTGCTTCATGCCAGAAATTTGGACTAAGTTATCGTAGCTCCAAGCTGAATTGATAAATCTGTTAAATTTTGTGCACAACAGCAATTCGTGTCAAACGTTTCGGGTATAGATAAACATTCGTGATAACATTGATTATTAAACAGTAGACAATGAACCTGATACAAACTGAGGTGTATTTAGACTCGGTATTATTAGCATTTCAGGCACAGCTAGGTACGGAATAGCGGGTAGAAGACAAAAGGCTAAATGAAAAGACTATGCTCAGATTACACTGATTAAATGAACAGCAGACATCCAGGGGCAAAATAAGATTTGTTCGTCAGTTTATCTCGATCAAAGTTTCTGAAACTGAAATGCTACTGCTACAGAAGAATGCTAAAAATGGCCACTATAGAAGAAACATATCCAGTGCCCCAATCAGAAGAAGTGACCAGTGATAATACTTGTATCTCGGCCAGGAATGAACCGGGAATGGTTTGAAATTTGAAATTTGTGGTAAGCTTCTATGGAACCAAACTGCTTGGGTCATCGGTCACTACTTAAGCCTAACTAACCTAAGGACAACAGACACACTCATGCCTGAGGCAGGATTTGAACCTGCGACCGTACCAGCAGCGCGGTTCCGGACTGAAGCGCCTAGAACCGCTCGGCCACAATGGCCGGTGCTAAGTTTGTAAACCATTGGCGTGCTGCCATGGTTAAAATATATCGTGTTTGGCAAAATGGCGCTATCCGAAACCGGCGCTAGGGCAACTGTGGGGCACCACGTGTCATAGAAGACATAGTTGAACAACGGCTGCCGACATGCAACTGTTGAGCAACTCACCGCCCAGATGAACCAAGGGCCACCAACTGTGTCTCCTCAACGACCGTTTAGCAAACTGTGCTGCTCATGGGCTTCTGCAGCAGACACGTGATTCACACACCAATGCTGATCGTTGTTCATCGGTGACTGACGATGGAATGTGGATGTTAGTACCTCAACTGGACAGGCAACCTTTTCGAATGAATCACGTCTTATGCCCCATCGGAAAGAAAGCAAAAAAGTTGCAACAATCATCTGAAGGGTCCAGGACAGAGGATGGGGTGTTATGGCTTGAGGAATGTTTTCTGTCATTCTCTGGGGGATCTCGTCATTCTGGAAGGCACAGTGGATCAGCATATGTATGCATCTATACTTTGAGCTCACCTCCACCCCACATACAGTTTCTTTTTCCTCGGTTGGATGGTATCTACCAGTACGACAATGCAACGTGTCACACTGCTCGCAGTGCACCGCGTGTTTTGAAGAGCACCAGAATGACTTTACCATACTCCCCTGGCCGTGAAACTTCCCGGATCAAGGAAAAGGGCAACAGCTCGATCAGGTCTTTCGCACCATAGCTGTTCGGTCTGTCAAACTTCACTGTGACTTTAGACAATAATTAACAGATTTGACAGAAAAACACTGGGAAATGTAGAATAGATAGTTGCGGACTAAACGTGTGATAAGTGTACCCAGATGAAGAGACTGGTTCAGGATAGACGGCAACGAATAAAGATATTGAACTAGTTGAAAGCTGGGGACGTTGGAGAATAGAGAATCTTGGTACATGCAAACAATGTAAAAGGTTCAGCTATACAAGCAAGCAGTTCTAGATGAAAAATGAATTTTGGTGTTTGCCTCTCTTTCATTGCTAAAGTAGTGTAACCAGTGACAAAGGTTATTAGTTACGTAAAATGCAGAGCTATTTTCAGAAAAAATGTGACTTCTAAGGTACACTTTTTAAGCATGTATATTTTCGAGTGAAATGTAAGTTCAAACAGCAACACTTCCCGCCAGGGCGCTGCAGTTCGGCGCCCCGCTACTGTTTTGGAGACGGGCGGTCCTCGCGTTACTGCGGTGCGCCTGCAGAGCTGCGGGCAGCCGCGGCGGTCAGGTAATCCGGTTAACAGCGCGGAAGAAAGTGATGGGCGGCCAGCGCCTCCATTAGGACCCTACCGGGGCCAGCTGTTCGCGGTCGCCGCGTTGTCCGCCTCTGTTTATGGAGCTGAGTTCCTCGTGGGCACCAACTAATGTGCAGAACTTTCACCCCTCAGTGACTGTAGTCTATAAATTTCTGAGAGATTCAAGCACCAATGTAGACTTCTTACCCCGGAGCACAGAAAAGATATCGTTTTGAACGAAAACATACAACAGTGGTGTAATATTCTACAGTATTCATTATTTATTTTAAAAACCGGTTTTCGGCTGTTACGCCATGACCAGGTACAAAGATAAGTTTGCGGTGCAATGAAATTTTGTTGGATAAAAGATCAGACTAGTGCATCTAGAGAGTATCTCCATTTCCAGAAATGAAAAATGTTGTCATTAGGTTTAGGAATAATACGAGGGTATTTCGGAAAGTAAAGATACGCCATACGCCAGAGGAACAGAAGAGTTTTGGCGAGCAAGTTGGCAACACTGGTTTTAACCTTGCACCGTTAGCTTTCTCCTCGTTGTCGTTCGGCAGTTGAACGTTGCTTCTGGTTGGAGTAGGTCGTGTTTAAAATGGCTGCGCCGATTCAGATTCCCGCCAAATGCGAAGTGCACTTCGTCATACGTTTTCTTCATGCAAAAGGTCAGCAACCAGCGGATATTCACAACGAAATTGTTTCTGTTTATGGGAACATTATGAATCGACAAAATGTAACGAAATGTTGTCATCATTTCTCTGAAGATAGGACCGATGTTCATGACGAACAGAGATCAGGTCGGCCATCTGTGATCTCTGATGCCCTTCTTCGGAGAACGGAGGAAGCAATTCGTGCGAATAGACGTCTCACATTGAAAGAATTGCATCTTATCATACCGAACGTCTCAATGACAACTCTTTATGACGTTATCACTGTCAAGTTAGGGTACAGGAAATTGTGCGCGCGCTGGGTTCCAAAACTGTTAACGGAAGAACACGAAAAGAAAAGGATGAGCTTTGCATTCAACTTCCTCACACGCTCTGCTGAAGCAGATGATGAGTTCCTTGATCACATTGTGACAGGTGACGAGACGTGGGTTTAACACCATACACCTGAATCTAAGCAACAATCAACGCAATGGCGCCATTTCACCAAAAGCCAAGAAATGCAAAACGTCGATTTCAGCGAAGAAAATCATGGCTACTGTTTTTTGGGACAGACAAGGCATTCTTCTGTTGGAATTTATGCCTCCTGGAACGACAATTAATGCTGCTGCATATTGCCAGACTTTTAAACGTCTTCGAAGGGCAATTCAAAACAAACGCAGGGGAATGCTGACAAGTGGAGTCCGCTTGCTTCATGACAATGCCCGGCCTCACACAGCGCTCGTAACCAAAGCACTACTCAAACAATTCAAATGGGACGTATTGGACCATCCACCATACAGCTAGGACCTTGCGCCCACCGACTTCCATGTGTTCCGTTACCTGAAGTCACACCTTGGTGGAAAATCATTCCACGACGATGAAGAGATCAAAGATGAAGTTGAAATGTGGTTCCGACAACAGGCGGCAACCTTCTATGACTGTGGGATACAAAACCTTGTGCACCGACTTAACAAATGTTTGGATCACGGGGGTGATTATGTCGAAAAATAACAAATAATCCAGTTAATAAGATGTAACTGACGTTTTCTAAATGAATGTTCTGTTTAAAGACTGCGAGTCATTGTATCTTTATTTTTGAAATGCCCTCGTATAATACGGATTATTTGAGAGTAAATGCAATGTAAGAATATTTAACTAAGATAAAACATGTCACACATTAACTAATAAAGTACATATAAAATACAACAGTTGCTGACAGAAGAAAATAAAATGAACAATAAACTTTGTTGACATGTTTCAAAGGTGCGGCTGAACAAAATTATTTTGTCTTTAATACGTCCTAAAGTACAAACAGATAAGGTAAGTTGGTGAGATTAAGCAGGTAAGTGAAGCATCTGTGATTATACAAAGTACTCGTAATTTTTTTAACACAACAAGACAAGTTATAGAAACTGAAATAAAGGGAAAAAGCGCATGCGAGCTGTGAGGTAGCGGGCGAGTTGTGGCGCCCTGGAAATATTCTAAGTTCAGAGGTGGCCGCACGGTGGCCTCTCGGCGGGCCACGGCCCGGCAGCAACCACGTGGTGTCGAACGTCTGCTGAGCACAACAGGTAGCCCCAGTGTGGTCCAGCTGCGTGGCAGGGAATTCCATGGTGACGCTGTGTCGATGAAGGAGACACGCCGAATATGCCAAATATGGCGGACTTTGTGAACCCATCATGGCAGACATTTCACAGTTTGTATAGAAATTAATAGTAGCCAGATGAATCATGATACCTCAAAAAGAAACATGTACTTTACCATTACTGTGTATTATACGAGTAACACCCAGCAACGAATTTACAAAATCGAAACGGTTCATCCGATTTCGTCGATCGACGAAAGCTATTAGTGTAAACGTAAATTGGAATAAATTACAGGCATGTAACTTGAACAGTACATGAGTTATTCGAGGTCAAAGTGCCAATTACTATCGATCGCGTCAGGCCATAAGTACTCCACAGTGACACGAAAAAAACGGTAGCAGATGCTTATAAATATATTTATTCATCTATGTCTTTGTTTATATCCGATATATACTATTTATGAAAAAATTGGTCAAATATTTACTGTGTTTTAGAAAGCACAGAGACATTAGGCTACTGGCCTACTTTTGCTTGCTATTCCTTTGATATATGTTTATTTAATTCGTTTATGTATTTAATAATGTGTATTATAGCGTGTTTATGGTCCAGCCGTAGGAATATTTATTTAATTTCAAGTTATTTAAATGTAAATCCAGTATTTCGAATGTGTTTTAATATGTTTGTGAATATGGGTTGGCTTGAGGACATGGCAGGAGCGGTCTGTCCAATCACAGCGTTCGTTAATGGAGAGACTGTATGGAAGTGGGGGAGGAGCATGGGATATGGGACAGGACACGAGGGGTACTGGATGTGACGAAGCGACAGACGCACGGTCGCGGGAATGACTTGGAGTGGAGCAGTTTTGCGCTTGGTCGCGGCAGATAGAAATACTTCGGAGTGCCGACTTGTGCATTTGTGAGATTTCCGTGGCTTCTACAGTGAAAACGTAGTGTGCGTTTAGAAGTGAATATCTTGCGAGATATGTTGTTGTTCATAACTAATTACGTGCAGTAGGGATCTATTGTTCCCCTGTTAGTCAACTTATACTTTATTTAATTGCTGGACCATCGACACCAATAAGAGTTTTGCAGAAATACACCACACTCTCAAAAGTATTACTGTCGTACTCATCATTTAAAGTCTTTAAGATAGTACCTGCAGATTTTATTTAATAGTAATCTTTCATTTATAGTCCGCAGCTCGTGGTCGTGCGGTAGCGTTCTCGCTTCCCGCGCCCGGGTTCACGTGTTCGACTCCCGGTGGGGTCAGGGATTTTCTCTACCTCGTGATGACTGGGCGTTGCGTGATGTCCTTAGGTTAGTTAGGTTTAAGTAGTTCTAAGTTCTAGGGGACTGATGACCATATATGTTAAGTCCCATAGTGCTCAGAGCCATTTGAACCATTATTTTCATTTATAAATTTCTACTTTACATTCGCAATTGCCGATTGATAGGAACCTTCGACCATTCGATTCGTGTGTATATTCATATTGTATACTGTAGACTCAGCAGTATTTGGCTTGTAATGCGGCACACCTACGTATCCCAACCCCTAGACAACGAAACCAGCAAAAACTTTTAATATTTCAACTCTGAGTCAGAAGGCACGTAGTTGAGGGCCAACACCACATCATTTCATTTATCATTTTTTATTTGAAAGCCCGCAGAGTAAGAGGGCTAATCTATGACATGGTCTGAATAGGATTATGAGTAATATCTGCACTTACAAGTGGTGAGTAAGGTGCTAAGCACAGCACTGGCATCCTGTAAAGTATAGTACTAAGCTTGGGCTGGTGGACGTATGTTTATTGATCTCCATTATTTCAAGATACTTCACCTTCCTTCTTTTACGGATACTTCATGTTTAACCTTGGAACTATGGAGTTCTTTAAGCAGCTGGTCTGCAAAAGTAGAGTTTTCTTTTCTAAGTTTCCAACTTACCCAGTTTTCAACACTTAATTTTATCGTTATAGAATTGTGTGGTCTTGTCTCTGTGTATTGGAAGTTGGTGAGGTTTAGGAAACCTTCCACTTTGTTAACAGAGTCACATTTGTTCACTAACAGCATTTCCCTTGGTAAAGTTTATATAGGTCTGTCTGGCAAGGAAATGTGCACCCACTTGAAGGAACACCACAGAAGTGGGCAACTTAGAAAAGGAAACTTTCGCAGACCACCTGAATAAAGAAGGCCATAGTTATAAGGTGAAAGATGAAGTATTACATCACATCCATAAAGGAAGGAAGGTGAACCATCTTGAAAGAATGGAAATCAATAAACACATGTCCGTCAGCTCAAACTTAGTACTGAATGGCCAGGCGCGGCTCCCTTACTCGCGAGTTCTAGCTGCAGATACTACTCAAAATCCCATCCAGGCCATGTTGTAAATTATCTCTCTTACTCGCATTCTCCATTTTTCTTTATTTCATTTACCATAGTTTTACTTGTTTTGCTAAAAAATTTTGTTTTGTATAATCACAGCTGCTTCATTTATCTGCGTAATCTCACTAGCATACCTTACCTGTTTGTAATTTAGGACCTATTAAAAACAAAATTATTTTGTTCACCCACACATTTGAAATATCTTACAAAATTTTATTGTTTATTTTCTTCTGAGAACAACTGTTGTAATTTGTATGTAGTTCATTAGTTAATCCGTGACATATTTTACCTAAGTTAAATAATAATCATTTACACTGAAGTAATCCCTCTTGTTTTATTCCTAAACCGAACGTTAACACTTTCCATCACTGAAAATGGAAATACTCTGTTGATGCACTAGTTTAAAATCTTTGATGCAAGAAAATTTCACTGCTCCACAAACGTATCTTTGTACCTGATGATGGCGTAACAGCCGAAAACTGGTTTGTAAAATAAATAATAAATATTGTAGAATATTACAGGAGTGTTGTGTGCGTTTCGGTTCAAAATGTGTAAAATATTCTGACGAGATGCGACGGAACAGTCGATCAATACAAAAGCTATTGTCTCCAGTCTGGACGTCGGCAGGTCATGCATTTTCCCAGGAAATCACAGCATTACGATGACTTGTACTACAAAAATATACGTAACTACGCTTCACATTCCTATATTTATGGGTAGGACAGTTTTATTACATAAAACTAAATTTTTCAAATACAACAATGACTATATTTAAGTAACACTGAATGATATTCATCTAATGCTCAGCAGACGTGCAGAAAACACTGTCAGTACAGAAACAATTAATTAACATTCATTCTTGAATAAATGACAAGCATAGTATGTAAAAGAAGAAACATAACATTAAAAATTGCAGCTGGATTATTTGTTAAGGGAACTCTATTACAGTCAATACATATAAATGACGTGCAACGAAGTACTATCAGCAGCTGCTGCTTTTTGGCGATGCTGCTAAGAACTTATGGAATCAGTTAACGCAGAGGAAGGTATCAGTAATCATAAGGCTGTGATAGCATCTATGACAACAGGTCTTAAAAATAATATTAAGAAAGGAAGAAAGATATTTTTGCTTAGTAGGAGTGACAGGAAACAAATTTTAGAGTATCTGAGCACTCAGCATCAGATATTCGGTGATAAAGAACAAGATGTGGACAACAAATGGAAAAAATGCAAAAGGTATCGTGCAATGTGCCCTAAACAAGTGTGTTCCGAGTAAGGTGTTAAGGGATGGAAAAGATCCACCATGGCTTAATAGCCGTGTTAGGAAACTGCTACGTAAACAAAGAGAACTTCATCTCAGAGTCAAGAGAAGTAAAAATCTAGTTGACAAACAAAAGCTGAACGAATCGAAAATGAGCGCAAGGAGAGCAATGAGAGAAACGTCCAGTGACACTAAAACTTCGTCGACCAACCTTAATAAAAATCCTAGTAGGTTTTGGTCACATCTAAAACCGGTAAATGGGTCGAAATCATCTACTCGTTTACTCAGTGACCATACTGTCACCAAAACGGTAGATAACATAGAGAAGGCTGAAATACTGAAATGGGTCTTCCGAAATTGTCTCACCGCGGAAGATCGTAACACTGTCCCTCGTTTCAATCATCGTACGTACGTCGAAATAACAGATATTGAGAAAAGCGATCGCGGAATAGAAAAACAACCACAATGGCTTAGTAGTGGAAGGACGTCAGGACCAGATGAGATACCTACAGGATTCTACAAAGAGTATGCGAAAGAACTCGCTCCCTTTCTAGAAGTAATTTATCATAGATCGCTTGAGTAACGGAGGGTACCTATCGACTGGAAGAAAGCGCAACTCATTACCGTTTTTATCAAGGACCGTAGGACAGATGAACACAGTTATAGACTTGTACCATTGGCATCCATCTATTGTAGAATTATGGAATATATTTTACGCTCAAGAGTTATGACGTTTTTGGAGAAATAAAATATCCTCTATAATAATCTGCATGGATTCCGCAAAGAGACGTCCTGCGAAACTCAGCTCGCTCTGTTCCTCCATGAAATCCACAGCGCCGTAGAGAACGGCGTACACGTTGATGCTGTGTTCCTTGACTTCAGGAAGGTACTTGACACCGTCCCGCCCTGCCGTGTAGTAAAAAAGAATGCGAGCTTATCGTGTATTGGAACAGATTTGCCACTGTATTCAAGACTTCCTTGCAGATGGAAATCAACACGTCGCTCTCATCGGAAAAAAGTCGACAGGCGTAAAGGTAATGTCCAGAGTAATTAACGCTGTTCGCAGATGATGCGGTTGTCTATAACAAAGTAGCAAAGCCACAAGATAATAACGACTTGCAGAGTGACCTCCTGAGAATTGATAAATGATGCAGGCTCTGACAGTTGACCCTGAACGAAAGTAAATATGACATACTGCGCATACATAGGAAAGGAAATCCTCTACTGTACAGTTACACTATTGATGACAAACCGCTGGAAACAGTATCTACCATAAAATATCTAGGAGTAAATATCCAGACCGACCTTAATTAGAATGAGCATATAAAACAAATAGTGGGAAAAGCTGATGACAGACTCAGAGTCATAGTAAGAATCTTAAGGAAATGTAACTCATCCACAAAGGAAGTGGCTTATAAGGCGCTTGTTCGGCCGCATCCTGAGTATTGTTCATCTATCTAGTATCCCTACCAGGTAGGACTGATAGAAGAGATAGAGAAGATCAAACGAAGAGAGACACATTGTGTCACGGGATCGCTAAGCCGGCGAGATAGCATTACGGAAGTGCTCAACGAACTCCATTGGCAGACGTTACAGGAGAGGCGTTGTACAGTCGTGGACAAAACGAGCGAGACCCCTCGCCTTTTCGTTATGCTGATCCGCACGGCTTTAAAGTCTGCTACACAGCATAACAGGCAAGGCGACGAAGTGCTACCAACATACTATGCGCAGGCGTGAAATTGACAAACTATCTGAACTTTTTTAGACTGTATTCCATAATTTCTGATTAGTGTGTTAAATACAACACGTAAACATAAGACAGAACTGAAAGAAGAAACGCTAATTTGTATGAAACGGACGAATAAAAATGAATTTCAGCTTATCCAGATAACAGACAAAGAACCCCAGACCGTTACGAATTAGCAAAATATTATCCGCATTCGCCCGCGAAACGGTCTGTGTCAACGTTCAGACCAGTCATACTGGATTACCATTGCTGACCTACCATGAAAGTGTGCAAATTTAGCAATGCGTGAAGATTCATAACGAAATTCACTTAAACATCATTCAGTGCCACACTTAAGTCAATTCCATTATTGACAGAAGCGGAAAAAGGAGGCAGTATCATGTATGAAATTCTACAAGAGTGTCATATTGACATCCACAGAGCGCCAGTACAGAATAAAGGTAGCGATAAATCGTATTGGGTGCGCGAGAATTTCTTAAAATTGCTTTACTGATATTCTACCTGCCTCCATAGAGATTAGAACCGAAAACAAACCAGACCTTCCTTTCACTATGCTAGCAGACAACCTAGGCAAACAGCCCTCTATTATTACCCCAGACATGAACAAGCCGGCAATTTCGCAATAAAAATCTGCAGTTTCTGTTGCATAGAGCTTTCTGGACTCAAAAACATGAATTTTCTTCCTTTATGTCACCACTTATGCGACAATCATTCGGGATGATTATCGAAATAACAAATTACTGTTATTAGAGAGTAAATTTTGTAGGATAATTCTGCACCACCCCAGGAAATAAACGGCTACATAGCTGCCAAACGTATTCTGCATTGTTTCGAATTCTCCACTAGACTCGCCACAGCCAGAAAACGTTCACTAGCAGAAGTGTTTCTTAAGCTAGCTAGCAATGAGAATGTTCGTACTTCTAAAACGCGGTGGCATTAATACTGGGATGTGAATTACCACGTGTATAGGCAAATACATTCTATTTGCATTCCTGTAAACGTGATTTGGATCGAAAGCGTAGCTACGACTAATATGCTTATGTATCGACAGCAACTAGAACATTTCGAATAAAGAGTAGCGGGTGTTATTTATGCGGCCCTCATCTTCAGTGTTTTCGTTGTTAGGATTTCGTCACCTAAACCGGTAAAAACGGAACCCTACTAGTCTCACTTTCTTGACCGTCTATCGGTCTACCCAACCCTTAAAACCCGTTTACCTCCAGAACGGGTGGACATAATAAGCGGAAATGTATCGCACTTCTTGCTGTAACCGGTCCCTTGCTGGTGTAAAAAAGTGAGCTTCTATGTCAACGCAATCAAAAGATACGACGGTTTATGTAAAGAAAATTTACGCGAAAGGTCAAAAAATGGCTTCAAGAACTATGCGACCTAACTGCTTAGGTCATCAGCCCCTAGACCTAGAACTACTTAAACCTAGCTAGCCTAAGGGCATCACAGACATCTATGCCCGAGGTAGAATTCCAACCTGCGACTGAAGCAGCCGTGCGGTTCGTCACTGAAGCGCCTGGAACCGCTCGGCCACCGCAACGCGGCGAAACTCTACTCACCTCATGTATAATGATAATATATACTGTCTAGTGAGGATAAACTGTATTCTCCAGCAACTCAGATCGTTTGATCACGGAACTTTTACGAAGCTACATTCAAACTTTGTCGAAGTCGTCTGCAATATCCATTACAAACACCCTAGGAACTTCGTATGCGATATCCACTTCTGAATACGCTGGCAGATAATGCAGTACTATAACAAGTAGGTGGGAACTTATTGTTATTGGTCCATGCATGACACTTTATTTCAATATCACTATAACGCGCCTAGGTGTTCGTATATGGCTGAAATTAATGAACAAAAAGTAAATAAACAGTAAACAACTTCGATGTTCAGATCAAGTGAAAGTCACATGTCGTAATTACAACATAATTTCGTTGTTACATCTACATGACTACATCAACAGGATTTCTTTGCAATCCGGACTTACGTGCCTGGCAGAAGGTTCGGATTATTTCTCTACCGTCCCACTCATTAACAGTGTGCGGGAAAAGGGACTACTTAAATCTTTTCTTGCGAGCCTTGAATTACATTATTACTATGGTTTCTTCTTGTGTAAGTACCCTAGGAAATAATGTTTTGGCATTCAGAACATATGGTGGTGATTGAAATTTCGTGAAAAGATCTCGTGGCAACGAAAAACGCATATGTTTTCATGAATGTTACCCCAACTCGATTATCAAATCTGGGATCCTCTCTCCCCTATTTCGTGACATTACAAAGCGTGCTACCGTTCCTTGGACGTTTTTGCGTGCACAGTCAATCACGTCTGTCAAGGATATTATAGCAGTGGACGGACAAACGTAGTGTAGGCAGTGTTTTCAGTTGGCCTGTTGCGTATTCTTAGTGTGCGGCCAATAAAACGCAGTCATTCGTTTGCCTTCCCCACAAAAGTATGTTTTCGATCTTTCCAGTTTAAGTTTTACTGGGTACTGAGATGAACTGACAGTGCTTCGACTTGTGTTTTGTCATGTAACCGAAAGTTAATTATTGTTATTGGACGCAGCTTTCGTGTTTAATGTATTCCTCAGTCAACAACAGTAGACTTCTCGTACACCACACATAACTGTTTCAAAGTATTAAATTGTTACTGATCTTACCATGTTGCAGTGGTCATCTTAACTTGCCGTTTTGAAAAAAAGGAAAATATTTTAGCGAAATGTAGCAACTAAGAAGCGGAGTATCCAAACAAACAAACGTTTCCGGTTTAAGTAGTTGCAGTAGGTCTACTACACAGTAACGTAAATTAGGAGCAAAGTCCATAAGTAGATCCTCATCAGGAAAACCAGCCCTCATAATGCAAAGTGCAACTACAACAAAGAAAGTTTCCAAACATGTCAATGAGTAGTCGAGGAAAGTGGACGCATTCTGTCTACTGAATCCCAACGCACGCAATTTACGAGGGGGCACGCCAAGTGTCAGACCCCGATCTTGCTTTTAACTACGCTCATTGAAAGAGGGGACAAAATAAGCTTAAACTCTACCGCTTCTGAGAAAACGACGGTCAAAGTGTTCAATGCGTTGTTGTTATAGTGTAGATACCGCTTAGCGGTTAAGGATTCAACTGAAGCGGTGGCTCTGCGGCTACCATAGCGACTTCGGAACTTTGCGCTGCGAGTTCGAAACCCGGTTTTTCCTTTTTTCCCCCCTCACTCTCTGAATTATCTACGAATGTTTATTCCAATTTATGATGAAACACTGTTGTCGTTATTCGTCAGTTAATTTACTGTGTAAAGAAATAAGTTAAAAAGGGAACACACAGTGCGTAGTGGGGCGATCACTCTGTTGTAGAAATAATTCAGAAGCCAAGATCGCTTAAATACTGTCTACTGGATAACCGGTTTCAACACACTAAAGGTGCCATTATCGGATCTAAATGTAGATTAACATTGATAAACCATTTGGATATAACGATACATGAGGCAGACGAGATGATTTTATATCAGCTTGTCTCATTCGTTTATTATTTTTTTAATTCATTAATTACACATAAAGTTAATTGTCGATTAATGACAACATTATTTCAACATAAATTAGAAAAAAGACATTCGAAGATAATTCTGATAGAGAGGCAGGAAAATAAAATAATTAAAAAACCCAATATGGTCTCGAACACGGGAATCAATGCTAAGAAGGAACGACGGTAGCCACTGAGCCACCGCTTCAATTGCGTTCTCGGCTGCAGAATGTATCTACACTAGAGCAACAGCGCGTTGATAACTTTGGCCGTCGTTTTCTCGGAAACGGTCGAGTGTCTGCAGATAAGCCGAAACACAAGTTCGCTTATTTTGTCCTCTCCTTCACTGACAAGGGGAGGCCGCCAATTGTGAAATTCAGATTCGATTCATACTGCGCATAATAAAAGCTCATGGCCAGAGGTGTAATGTGGCAAAGCACCAAGATGCACTTCTCAGCCGTTGTCGAGAAAATCGACAGTTAGAAGAAACCGCTGCGGTGAAATACTCTCTACGATTCATAATTTTCTACAGCGTCGTGGCGCAGCGGTAAGCGCTCGAGTTCGTAATCCGAAGGTCGGCGGATCGAATCTCGCTCCATGCAACTTTTTTTTTTTTAGTATTTGTTTTTTGTAATTCAAATGTGTGTATAAACACACACACACACACACACACACACACACACACACACACACACACACACACATATATATATATATATATATATATATATATATATAATTCCCGGCAACAGGTTGCAACAATTATGCATATAATAAGTTGTTGAAAGTCGTTTGTCGTGGAAAAACTGGCGACTTCGAACATCATTATGTTTTCCGCAAACAAATTTGTATTTCACAAATGTATTTCGAAAATCAGTGCGGACGTGAGAGCTTTGGTACACCCTGTTAAACAAACGGTAAAATGGAGGCGGTACAATTGGAGAGCGATCCGCCTTCACCAACATGCATAAGCAATTCATTAATAGTTTATATATATATATATATATATATATATATTTGAATTACAAAAAAATAATAATAATAAAAAAATGTTGCATGGCGTGAGATTCGATCCGGCGACTTTCGGATTACGAACTCGAGCGCTTACCGCTGCGCCACGACGCTGTAGAAAATTATTAATCGTAGAGAGTATTTCACCGCAACGGTTTCTTCTAACTGTCGATTTTCTCGACAACAGCTGAGAAGTGCATCTTGGTGCTTTGCCACATTACACCTCTGGCCATGAGCTTTTATTATGCGCAGTATGAATCGAATCTGAATTTCACATTTGGCGGCCTCCCCTTGTGAGCAAAGTTTCGGGACAATCAGCCTATGATATGACACTTGGCGAGTTCCCCTCGCTCGTCGAGTCGCTTCTTACGCCCGGCGAGAATTATGTATGCCTCCGAGTAAACTGCGCCACCTGGAAACACGGCGAGCGGGGATAAACACGTTTTCCTTCTTATAAGGCAACCCTCTACAGATAAAATTCATGAAGTGTTCTTCAGGTTGCCTCAGATATTTCAGAAATGTTTCTTGCGTCAGGCCTGCCGCATATGCAAAACGTAAACATTTCATTTCATGTAATATTTATCAGGATAAGACATGACAAGAGTGGACCAGTCCCTTCTGAGAAAAATTAGAGATTTTAAGTTGCTCCACTATGTAATGACACGGGTATGGGCTTGCGATCTCTCTTTTATGCCATCGATTTCCGTGTTACACATACTTGGCCACTGCGTTGTGGCTGCCATCGTGGAGGAGGCAGTCTGTTTCCTGCCAGCGCTGTTTCCGCAGCCAATATTAACCGCGACGAATCATTCAGTCAACGCTAAATGGCCCATCTGGCTGAGGCAGACAAGGGCGCTATAATAGAACTCCATGCAGAGGGATCTTCAAATGCCGACATAGCAAGAACTATGGGTCTTCACAAGTCGACGGTAGCCAGGTGGATCAGACGAAAGGAAGAGAGTGGTAACTTGAATGGGAGGCCTCATGGCCGTCGCCGCAAAACAACAGCAGCTCAGGATCAGCAGATACGCCGTTTCAGTGAGAACCACCCATTTGTCAACGCACGACAAATTCAGCAAACTTTGGGTCTCAATGTTAGCAGTAAGACCGTCACTCCTCGTGTAAGGGAAGGTGGACTGAGAGCAAGAAGCGCTGCTGTGAAAGAGACATTGACTGTTTCCCAAAGAGAAGCTTGCCTTGCTTTTGCTACTGAAAATGGCGACAAACCTCTCCAGTTTTGGAGGCGAGTGATTTTCACGCACCAAAAAGTTTTCTCTACGGCATCATCCGGAAAAGTACTAGTTTACCGGCCTAAATGTGCTAGGTATAGTCGAAAATATATTTACAGTTGCCGAAGGAGTGGCAGGTTGTCGGTGCCCGCCGGTGTGGCCGTGCGGTTCGAGGCGCTTCAGTCTGGAACCGCGTGACCGCTACGGTCGCAGGTTCGAATCCTGCCTCGCGCATGGATGTGTGTGATGTCCTTAGGTTAGTTAGGTTTAAGTAGTTCTACGTTCTAGGGGACTGATGACCACAGATGTTAAGTCCCACAGTGCTCAGAGCCATTTGTAGTCGGTAACGGTATGGGCGTGGATATCGGCCGAAGGGTGTGGGCTCCTGTGGGAAGTGGAAGGAAGATTCGATGCGCGCAATTACATATCAATTCTGGAGAACGTGATGTTGCCTGCTGTGGCAGCAAGATTTGGCGATGGTCAGATCATGTTCCAACAAGATCGCTCGTCTATTCATATGGCACGTGTGGTTAAGAGGCGGGTCGACGACCATAGTAATATTACTGTAACGGAATGGCCACCTAAAGGAGCTGACACGAATCCCATTGAGAATATCTGGGCAGAAATGGTCAGAGTAATACGAGAAAAGGGCAGTCACCGTCGACTCGCCGACAGCTTTCTGATGTGATTCATGACGCTTGGAATGAGTTACTTGAATCTCCTAGTTATGTGGCTCGAGTTGTGGGCTCAATGCCCAACAGACTTCGAGCTGTTGTGGAAGCCAAAGGAGGCTTCACCAATCAGCTGTTTCAAGCTTTGTTTCTTTCTTCTTCGTCTTTTTTTTTTTTTTTTTTTACTTACAGACGTATATTTTATATAATTTTAAGGAAACGCAGTAAATGGAATGTGGACTGATTTTTGAGGCTTCATTTTGTGACGGCTAAACAGTGCTGCATCATGGGACCCGCTATTTGTCCACATGTGGCTGAACATCAGAGGTGTAAAAAATTTTGAGGTGCCGAAGTTCTCTGGAAGAATAACGTCTTTTAGACAAGGAGATGATTTTTAGTTCATTTCATTTTAACCATTCACACTATGATTTGACATTCTAATCTTTGATTTCATTTTATTATTATGTATCTTTTCTCCAGTGAAAGTCAACGGTAGTAAGTTTCAAGATATGAAGAATAACTGGAAGTTTCTAATTTGTGGAAAGCGTATTTAACAGTTAATATTTTCGACAAATCTGTAGTTATAGGACATATTAAGAAGCGAGTCAAAAATGGCATTGTGGAATGATCAGGTTGGTCTCTAAAGGGTAACGACGATAAAATAGCAAATATGAAACTATGGGTAACAACTATTGTTGATGGTGAGGAGCCATAATCGATATGTCACTTTTCCGTAATTGTATTTCTGAAGTTTATCGTCAATCCTAGGACTGACACCGATACTCTGTTTTACGTAAAGAATACAACCTTCAAAATTTATTTAGCAGCGCAGAATATTAAATCACAGTTTATAGATCAGGAACCTAATCCAACTGCCTTTAATTTTATTTTCACGGATGACATTGAGACAGTAAATAACAAGAGAAATAAGAAAACTCTCAGAATCAATATAGAGAATTCAAGTATCATGTGAATTCAAAAGTTTGCTATAATAGCGATTAATTGCTTTTTACAGACCCCTTCATGCCTACGTTTTCCGTCAGACAGACAATGTTTGAAACTAGGACTAACGAGGTAAACAATTTTTCCACAAATTGTCAAATTGGAAGTCGGAGAGCCAGTTACATAAATTACGATGACAACAAACGTTTTTCAAGTAAACTGATCACAGGAGGCATCCAACGCATTTATTGTGAGTTACATGCACAGTATGTAAACTGGCAACGCCACCAACACACAATACCACTAACAAGGGAACATCCCCATCGCACCGCCCTCAGATTTAGTTATAAGTTGATACAGGGGATAGGCCTTGAAAAACTGAACACAGATCAATCGAGAAAACAGGAAGAAGTTGTGTGGAAGTATGAAAAAAATAAGCAAAATATACAAACTGAGTAGTCCATGCGCAAGATAGGCAACATCAAGGATAGGGTGAACTCAGGAGCGCCGTGATCCCGTGGTTAGCGCACGCAGCTGCGGAACGAGAGGTCCTTCCGTCAAATTTTCCCAGGAGTGAAAAGTTTAATTTTTATTTTCAGACAATTATTATCTGTCCGTCCGTCCGTCCGATGCGAGGTAACCGCGCCGTAGTATGATGACGCTACACCTAAAAAACATCGAAAGACATGACGTCAGTCGACTATAGCGCACGGAAGAGAGAGTATTCCTGCTAATGAGGCTCCCTGGCTGGCAGTTAACTGTTCGCTACTTTGGACGAGAGTGCATTAAATACGTGCGATGCATTGCGTGGGCAATATGAATCCAGCAAATATAGCTCGTGACTCCAATAACAATGTCAATGAATATTTTCCGAACTGTAAGGCATCGGAAAGTTCCTTAAGGGATCGAACGATTGTCGAACATTTGTATGATTATTTCCTACATTTGTTGAATAACAGTACGTGTGGTGATGATTGTCTGAAAATAAAAAAAATCAAACAACTAACCCGAGGGAAGCCTTAAACCAACGACCTCTCGTTCTGCAGCTCCTCACGCTAACCACGCGACCACTGCGCTCCCGTGCTCAAGCTATCCTTGATGTTGCTCATCATGCACACGGACTACTCAGTTTGTTTGGTTTGAATATTTTTTTCATAGGTCCACACAACTTCTTCCTGTTTTTCGAATGATCTGTGTTCAGTTTTCAAGGCCTATCCACTGTGTCAACTTATAACTAAATCTGAGGAGGGTGCGATGGGGAGGTTCCCTTGTTAGCTATGAAACAACTGTAGCAAAACGGAGCATCCTCGTTATCCATGTGATGGACAAGACGACTAATTCGCAACATAAATGTCAATGTAAGCATCAGTTTCTGTTGGAACGTGCTTCCCGGACCAAATAACATACATTTCCTACGTCTTCAATGCGAATCATGTAGCAAATGTAATTTAAAGGACATAAAAATATCGAGTGAATTTACTAAAATAATTATGAACCACTTGAATTTGCATTCAACAGGCAATGTTCAGAAGTCTGGTGTAGGAGTACTGCATGCTCTAATTCGAAACAACAAAAATCAACAGAGTAACTATTATTGAACGTCATCAGGTCACTCATCGAGCATTCCTATGCAGTACTGTTACTGGTGACGTGTTATGATGCCTTTATCGTTAACTTCCTAAGAAGAAATGAAAGGCTGAGCCCCACCAAAAGACGTAAACTCGAGGAAAGAGTTGCGTGAACATATTATTTTACATCTGATAAATCCAAAAGTGTGTTTTGGGCTACGAATTCTGCCCCCAGGGTGTGTGCAACACAGCTGGAATTTGTTGCCAACAACTGAGACACCTTTCGGTCACAGTGTAAGAAAATCGAGCAACAAAACTACATCACCTGTGCTACTGCATGATAACGCACTATGTTGATTTGAGAAACAAAACTATCCAGGAGATTGATAGGAAAGTCGTCTCTCAGGCACATTTGTATTGATAGGGAAGTCCTCTCTCAAGCACTTGTCCCTCTCGTCATATATTTGTAAAATTTTACCTTTCCCACTCTAGATCGATCAACCGTCAAGGCAATTCATTTCTAGACGAAAATACTTTTAAAACTACTCTTGTTTATTGACATCGTTAGAACAAGTAGGTTTCTACAGGCGTAGAATTTGTAAACAACTTTAGCATTGTCATATCGTTTTAGATATCGTGAAAGAAAATTCTGCTGCTAATTAATTTCTCTTTGATAATTACTGTTGCGTTTAGTAAACTAATGGAAAATGCAATTAAAATATTCACTGTACTAATACAAACTAAAGTCAGCTTAATACAGAAACATCACGACGGCAGTCTATCTTAATAAAGCATTAAGTTTCTGTGAGACAATTGGGCTTATTTTAACACGAATTAGTAGGATATTACAGACTTTACACTTAGAAAAGATCTGTATTTATTTCATTTCCTGTACCATTCGTAAGTGTTATGAAAATGGGGCTTTTCATAGATAAAATTATGTATTCACAACAACAAAAAAATGTCGGCAGAAAACAAAAGTGGCATTATGAATCTGGCAGTACCGTAAGGTTTTCACTCTGACACTAAGAGTTACTGAAAGTAGCAAGAAGAATTTTGCTCGAGCGTTGTCTTACGATTCCCTTATTAAGTTTTTATCTGCCTGCTTGTAGCTGTGCTACAAAAGAATTAAAAATCTGGCTTTCAGCAAGTCTCGAAAGGCGAACAAAAGCAGCTTGCACCTGGTTACTAAGCATGTTACCTGGGGACTGGTTTTTTCTTAAAGCGGGAAGACATCCTTTTGTGGTTCAATTGGCAAATGTCAGTCAGACGTGTGACGTTAGTCTAAGCGTTTCGGTGTGTTGAATTTGTACCAATGATTTTTCTACACGTTTTTTCTGTCTCAAATAGAGTTGAAGTCTCCCATTAGTATTTTCACGTCATCTTGGTGAATTTTGCTCATGGTATTTTCGAGTGTGTTCCAGAATGTTTCAACATTGTCGGTGTTTTTCTTATTTTCGATGTTGGTGGGTTCAAATGGTTCAAATGGCTCTGAGCATTATGGGACTTAACTGCTGTGGTCATCAGTCCCCTAGAACTTAGAACTAGTTAAACCTAACTAACCTAAGGACATCGCACACATCCATGCCCGAGGCAGGATGCGAACCTGCGACCGTAGCGGTCGCGCGGTTCCAGACTGTAGCGCCTAGAACCTCTCGAACACTCCGGCCGTCGATGTTGGTGGGGACACGTGCATTGATGAGTGTATATGTTTTACTGGGGCTCTGAATGACCATAGTCATAAGTCGCTTGTTGACGGGCCAGCCGCGGTGGCCGAGCGGTTCTTGGCTCTTCAGTCCGGAACCGCGCGACTGCTACGGTCGCAGGTTCGAATCCAGCCTTGGGCATGAATTTGTGTGATGTCCTTAGATTAGCTAGGTATAAGTAGTTCTAAGTTCTAGGAGACTGATGACCTCCACTGTTAAGTTCCATAGTGCTCAGAGCCATTGGAACCTTTTGATTGTCGATCGGTGTGATTTCTTTGACAGAGTTGATAGATCGGTGTTCGAGAAATGCAATGCCGAAGATTGGTACGCCTTTCGTTACCTTTTGTTGTATTCTGCTCTTGAAGATGCAATGGTTTCCCTAATGCACGGTTTCATTGTCAGTTAGTCGTGGTTCTTGAAGTGCAAGGATGAGAATTTTTTGTCGGTCCGTTTCTTTTGTGAGATTATTTAGTTTTCGTGTTTGGATCAAGGTATCGATGTTTACTTTTAAATGCATGTTTTTTGCTTGTAGGGAAATTTACCAGAGATCTTCGATATTCTCTGTCGTGCTAACCTGGACTCCCCAGAATCCGAAAATCCAACTGCCGCCTGTCGACAGCCGGGTTGTGTACCACCTGGGATAAAGTTGACTTTGCTTGCATAGTTTACGTTTGCTTGTGTTTCATTGGTTGTGCTTGGGTGATACCAGGACCGGACAGGACCAGAGGGTGTTGAAGCCTTTGAAAGCAAATATTTTCAGCCAAGCTCATTGAGCTAACACGGTGACCAGAGTAACGGTGATTTTCACTCAGACGTGTCTGGATTTTGCGTTCAACGGATTGAGTAGCCGTTCAGGATTGTGTTAGTATTTGGTTCACCCCTAGTATTTGATTTCCTCGGTACCACCCATATGGGGGAGGGTTTCCACTATCCGCCACACGCGATTATTATTATTATTATTATTATTGTCATTATGTCTCAGCAAATCCCATATGGTGTATCTTCCCACCACTGAAATAGATGTGTATTGTTCGATTCAGTATTTCCATCACATAAATGTGGTTTATAATTACGTTACATTGCTACTAGTAGACATATTTCTCACTTTTTCTTAGACAGTTGCTACCTGTTACTCCATCATAGGAATTTATGTGCGAAGCATTGTTGAAATACAGACGTTCAAATTATCCGATTTCTGTAATTTCATTTCGATACCAGATCGTTCTAATCGGATTCAGCCAGGTAGTCTTAATGTGGATATCCGACCACGACTGTCATCATATGATAGACTGTGTAAACCACATTCTTTATCGGACTGTTGAATATAGATCACTTATCTATGACAGGACCTGAATTCTTAAACACTGTGGAAAATAATAATCCGATGTGCTTATTACAAATACGTTATTCCAATATAAATATGTGAACTAACGAGATAACAGTTTATTTACAGGAGCAGAACTAATGTTCAAATGTGTGTGAAATCGTATGGGACTTAACTGCTAAGGTCATCAGTACCTAAGCTTACACACTACTTAACCTAAATCATCCTAAGGACAAACACACACACCCATGCCCGAGGGAGGACTCGAACCTCCGCCGGGATCAGCCACGCAGCTCATGACTGCAGCGCCCCTGACCGCTCGGCTAATCCCGCGCGGCTACTAAAAGTATACTCGTCCACAAAACCCATGTGGACAATTATCTGATAATCGGTCAAGCTTTGCTTTGTCGCAGCTCTTTAGGATACAAGTCCATTTACTTTCAGGCTCTTACATACAATTCTTGCAATGCAAGGTAATTGAAAAAACTCATCCACTCGACGCCAACTGAGGAACTGACTGGTGCATGTGATGTTCAACACACAGTAGTTGTCACCCTCACTGGAATCAATGAGTGTGTGCGTGTGTGTGTGTGTGTGTGTGTGTGTGTGTGTGTGTGTGTGAGTGAGTTTTCGTGTTAATGCACAATCTGAATCAATACTATTAACATCAGACAGACAACCGGGCATCAAATATGACTGTAAAGTATGTTAATGCGATGGGAAGTTACAAACTGAGTTTTCACCTAACCCACGTCCTGCATATTACGTTAAGTAAGATGTATTAACTCCATAGTATCGTTAGCAGAGAGTGCGCTCTTGTTGTCGAGGCCTGCGACAAGCGCAGCGATCAGCACTGCCCAATGCCGCCGCGATTTGTTTATGTTGGCTGAGCGTGGACACTGCAGCAGACGCTTCGCCATAAACAGAAAGAAATCACCTTGGCTCTGACTGCAGTGAGCGGATATCACTGCCTGCGTGTTCTTATAGTAACCAACGTGAGACTCTACTCACAGGTGCCATGGAGCAATTGCAACGGGTATCATGTCATTAGTCATGAGAATATTAACCAGTGATGAAATGTCCACTCTATTTGAATCCTAAGAAAATAGGAACCTTCTCACAAAGGAATGTGAGGTGATATCAAAATTTATCCAACATACAAAAATTAACTGCAGGGCTTACATGTATGCAGTAGTAGCACACAAGGAAATAATATGTCTTGGAAGCGTATATTTCATTTCCTCTTCTCATATTAACGTCCTTGTTTTAGAATGAAGTGAGAAAATTAACGCGAAAAACTTAAGTTCCTGAGAAGCATATAAGTCATTTCCTCGTCTCATATCATAGCTTTTGTTTTAGTATGAGAAGAAAAAATAAACAGTTTACGGCTCTGAAACATAATATGACACCAGATTCTTATCGTAGGCGCTATCGGAAACGCAAAAAGCAGGGAGCTGTCCATTCTTTTGTCCTAAAGAGCTGCGACAAAGCAAAGCTTGACCGATTATCAGATAATTGTCCACATGGGTTTTGTGGACGAGTATACTTTTAGTAGCCGCGCGGGATTAGCCGAGCGGTCAGGGGCGCTGCAGTCATGAGCTGCGTGGCTGATCCCGGCGGAGGTTCGAGTCCTCCCTCGGGCATGGGTGTGTGTGTTTGTCCTTAGGATGATTTAGGTTAAGTAGTGTGTAAGCTTAGGTACTGATGACCTTAGCAGTTAAGTCCCATACGATTTCACACACATTTGAACATTTGAACATTAGTTCTGCTCCTGTAAATAAACTGTTATCTCGTTAGTTCACATATTTATATTGGAATAACGTATTTGTAATAAGCACATCGGATTATTATTTTCCACAGTGTTTAAGAATTCAGGTCCTGTCATAGATAAGTGATCTATATTCAACAGTCCGATAAAGAATGTGGTTTACACAGTCTATCATATGATGACAGTCGTGGTCGGATATCCACATTAAGACTACCTGGCTGAATCCGATTAGAACGATCTGGTATCGAAATGAAATTACAGAAATCGGATAATTTGAACGTCTGTATTTCAACAATGCTTCGCACATAAATTCCTATGATGGAGTAACAGGTAGCAACTGTCTAAGAAAAAGTGAGAAATATGTCTACTAGTAGCAATGTAACGTAATTATAAACCACATTTATGTGATGGAAATACTGAATCGAACAATACACATCTATTTCAGTGGTGGGAAGATACACCATATGGGATTTGCTGAGACATAATGACAATAATAATAATAATAATAATAATCGCGTGTGGCGGATAGTGGAAACCCTCCCCCATATGGGTGGTACCGAGGAAATCAAATACTAGGGGTGAACCAAATACTAACACAATCCTGAACGGCTACTCAATCCGTTGAACGCAAAATCCAGACACGTCTGAGTGAAAATCACCGTTACTCTGGTCACCGTGTTAGCTCAATGAGCTTGGCTGAAAATATTTGCTTTCAAAGGCTTCAACACCCTCTGGTCCTGTCCGGTCCTGGTATCACCCAAGCACAACCAATGAAACACAAGCAAACGTAAACTATGCAAGCAAAGTCAACTTTATCCCAGGTGGTACACAACCCGGCTGTCGACAGGCGGCAGTTGGATTTTCGGATTCTGGGGAGTCCAGGTTAGCACGACAGAGAATATCGAAGATCTCTGGTAAATTTCCCTACAAGCAAAAAACATGCATTTAAAAGTAAACATCGATACCTTGATCCAAACACGAAAACTAAATAATCTCACAAAAGAAATGGACCGACAAAAAATTCTCATCCTTGCACTTCAAGAACCACGACTAACTGACAATGAAACCGTGCATTAGGGAAACCATTGCATCTTCAAGAGCAGAATACAACAAAAGGTAACGAAAGGCGTACCAATCTTCGGCATTGCATTTCTCGAACACCGATCTATCAACTCTGCCAAAGAATTCACACCGATCGACAATCAAAAGGTTCCAATGGCTCTGAGCACTATGGAACTTGACAGTGGAGGTCATCAGTCTCCTAGAACTTAGAACTACTTATACCTAGCTAATCTAAGGACATCACACAAATTCATGCCCAAGGCTGGATTCGAACCTGCGACCGTAGCAGTCGCGCGGTTCCAGACTGAAGAGCCAAGAACCGCTCGGCCACCGCGGCTGGCCCGTCAACAAGCGACTTATGACTATGGTCATTCAGAGCCCCAGTAAAACATATACACTCATCAATGCACGTGTCCCCACCAACATCGACGGCCGGAGTGTTCGAGAGGTTCTAGGCGCTACAGTCTGGAACCGCGCGACCGCTACGGTCGCAGGTTCGCATCCTGCCTCGGGCATGGATGTGTGCGATGTCCTTAGGTTAGTTAGGTTTAACTAGTTCTAAGTTCTAGGGGACTGATGACCACAGCAGTTAAGTCCCATAGTGCTCAGAGCCATTTGAACCATTTGAACCCACCAACATCGAAAATAAGAAAAACATCGACAATGTTGAAAAATTCTGGAACACACTCGAAAATACCATGAGCAAAATTCACCAAGATGACGTGAAAATACTAATGGGAGACTTCAACTCTATTTGGGACAGAAAAAACGTGTAGAAAAATCATTGGTACAAATTCAACACACCGAAACGCTTAGACTAGCGTCACACGTCTGACTGACATTTGCCAATTGAACCACAAAAGGATGTCTTCCCGCTTTAAGAAAAAACCAGTCCCCAGGTAACATGCTTAGTAACCAGGTGCAAGCTGCTTTTGTTCGCCTTTCGAGACTTGCTGAAAGCCAGATTTTTAATTCTTTTGTAGCACAGCTACAAGCAGGCAGATAAAAACTTAATAAGGGAATCGTAAGACAACGCTCGAGCAAAATTCTTCTTGCTACTTTCAGTAACTCTTAGTGTCAGAGTGAAAACCTTACGGTACTGCCAGATTCATAATGCCACTTTTGTTTTCTGCCGACATTTTTTTGTTGTTGTGAATACATAATTTTATCTATGAAAAGCCCCATTTTCATAACACTTACGAATGGTACAGGAAATGAAATAAATACAGATCTTTTCTAAGTGTAAAGTCTGTAATATCCTACTAATTCGTGTTAAAATAAGCCCAATTGTCTCACAGAAACTTAATGCTTTATTAAGATAGACTGCCGTCGTGATGTTTCTGTATTAAGCTGACTTTAGTTTGTATTAGTACAGTGAATATTTTAATTGCATTTTCCATTAGTTTACTAAACGCAACAGTAATTATCAAAGAGAAATTAATTAGCAGCAGAATTTTCTTTCACGATATCTAAAACGATATGACAATGCTAAAGTTGTTTACAAATTCTACGCCTGTAGAAACCTACTTGTTCTAACGATGTCAATAAACAAGAGTAGTTTTAAAAGTATTTTCGTCTAGAAATGAATTGCCTTGACGGTTGATCGATCTAGAGTGGGAAAGGTAAAATTTTACAAATATATGACGAGAGGGACAAGTGCTTGAGAGAGGACTTCCCTATCAATACAAATGTGCCTGAGAGACGACTTTCCTATCAATCTCCTGGATAGTTTTGTTTCTCAAATCAACATAGTGCGTTATCATGCAGTAGCACAGGTGATGTAGTTTTGTTGCTCGATTTTCTTACACTGTGACCGAAAGGTGACTCAGTTGTTGGCAACAAATTCCAGCTGTGTTGCACACACCCTGGGGGCAGAATTCGTAGCCCAAAACACACTTTTGGATTTATCAGATGTAAAATAATATGTTCATGCAACTCTCTCCTCGAGTTTACGTCTTTTGGTGGGGCTCAGCCTTTCATTTCTTCTTAGGAAGTTAACGATAAAGGCATCATAACACGTCACCAGTAACAGTACTGCATAGGAATGCTCGATGAGTGACCTGATGACGTTCAATAATAGTTACTCTGTTGATTTTTGTTGTTTCGAATTAGAGCATGCAGTACTCCTACACCAGACTTCTGAACATTGCCTGTTGAATGCAAATTCAAGTGGTTCATAATTATTTTAGTAAATTCACTCGATATTTTTATGTCCTTTAAATTACATTTGCTACATGATTCGCATTGAAGACGTAGGAAATGTATGTTATTTGGTCCGGGAAGCACGTTCCAACAGAAACTGATGCTTACATTGACATTTATGTTGCGAATTAGTCGTCTTGTCCATCACATGGATAACGAGGATGCTCCGTTTTGCTACAGTTGTTTCATAGCTAACAAGGGAACCTCCCCATCGCACCCTCCTCAGATTTAGTTATAAGTTGACACAGTGGATAGGCCTTGAAAACTGAACACAGATCATTCGAAAAACAGGAAGAAGTTGTGTGGACCTATGAAAAAAATATTCAAACCAAACAAACTGAGTAGTCCGTGTGCATGATAAGCAACATCAAGGATAGCTTGAGCACGGGAGCGCAGTGGTCGCGTGGTTAGCGTGAGGAGCTGCAGAACGAGAGGTCGTTGGTTTAAGGCTTCCCTCGGGTTAGTTGTTTGATTTTTTTTATTTTCAGACAATCATCACCACACGTACTGTTATTCAACAAATGTAGGAAATAATCATACAAATGTTCGACAATCGTTCGATCCCTTAAGGAACTTTCCGATGCCTTACAGTTCGGAAAATATTCATTGACATTGTTATTGGAGTCACGAGCTATATTTGCTGGATTCATATTGCCCACGCAATGCATCGCACGTATTTAATGCACTCTCGTCCAAAGTAGCGAACAGTTAACTGCCAGCCAGGGAGCCTCATTAGCAGGAATACTCTCTCTTCCGTGCGCTATAGTCGACTGACGTCATGTCTTTCGATGTTTTTTAGGTGTAGCGTCATCATACTACGGCGCGGTTACCTCGCATCGGACAGACGGACGGACAGATAATAATTGTCTGAAAATAAAAATTAAACTTTTCACTCCTGGGAAAATTTGACGGAAGGACCTCTCGTTCCGCAGCTGCGTGCGCTAACCACGGGATCACGGCGCTCCTGAGCTCACCCTATCCTTGATGTTGCCTATCTTGCGCATGGACTACTCAGTTTGTATATTTTGCTTATTTTTTTCATACTTCCACACAACTTCTTCCTGTTTTCTCGATTGATCTGTGTTCAGTTTTTCAAGGCCTATCCCCTGTATCAACTTATAACTAAATCTGAGGGCGGTGCGATGGGGATGTTCCCTTGTTAGTGGTATTGTGTGTTGGTGGCGTTGCCAGTTTACATACTGTGCATGTAACTCACAATAAATGCGTTGGATTCCTCCTGTGATCAGTTTACTTGAAAAACGTTTGTTGTCATCGTAATTTGTGTAACTGTCTCTCCGACTTCCAATTTGACAATTTGTGGAAAAATTGTTTACCTTCTTAGTCCTAGTTTCAAACATTGTCTGATAGAAAATGTAGGCATGAAGGAGTCTGTAAAAGCAATTAATCGCTATTATAGCAAACTTTTGAATCCACTGGACACTTGAATTCTATATATTGATTCTGAGAGTTTTGTTATTTCTCTTGTTATTTAC
Organism: Schistocerca nitens; assembly: GCF_023898315.1. Taxonomy (NCBI): domain Eukaryota; kingdom Metazoa; phylum Arthropoda; class Insecta; order Orthoptera; family Acrididae; genus Schistocerca; species Schistocerca nitens. Next base: position 363,646,414 of record NC_064615.1, on the reverse strand, counting down.
TGTCCCAAAGTCATCCGTGAGAATAAAATTAAAGGCAGTTGGATTAGGTTCCTGATCTATAAACTGTGATTTAATATTCTGCGCTGCTAAATAAATTTTGAAGGTTGTATTCTTTACGTAAAACAGAGTATCGATGTCAGTCCTAGGATTGACGATAAACTTCAGAAATACAATTACGGAAAAGTGACATATCGATTACGGCTACTCACCATCAACAATAGTTGTTACCCATAGTTTCATATTTGCTATTTTACCGTCGTTACCCTTTAGAGGCCAACCTGATCTTTCCACAGTGCCATTTTTACTTGCTTCTTAATATGTCCTATAACTACAGATTTGTTGAAAATATGAACTGTTAAATACGCTATTCCACAAATTAAAAACTTCCAGTTATTCTTCATATCTTGAAACTTACTACCGTTGACTTTCACTGAAGGAAAGATACGTAATAATAAAATGAAATCAAAGATTAGAATGTCGAAGCATAGTGTGAATGGTTAAAATGAAATGAACTAAAAATCATCTTCTTGTCTAAAACACTTTACTCTTCCAGAGAACTTCGGTACCTCTCAAAATTTTTTCAGCTCTGATGTTTAGCCACATGTGGAAAAATAGCGGGTCTCATGATGCAGCACTGTTTAGCCGTCACAAAATAAAGTCTCAAAAATCAGTAAATAAAACTATTCTTGTACAGTTGCTCCGAATCGCATATACCAACCGCCCTTTGCTGCGACAACTACTCAAAGTCTATTGGGTATTTGATTTTGTTCTGCTTTTTCGGGCCTCCTTACCTCTCCTTCTAGCCCAACCTTTGTTCTGCAATTACGTCTTCATCGGGGAGCTTCTCCTCAACATTTTTATTTTGTGCTGAACTGTTTTGTACCCTTCTTGCACACACACGTGTGTCACGTATTTTATAGAGACTGAATGAATATATAAGGTGAGTATTTCTTCTCTTATCAAATTAAATATTACATATCTTGCTGTGAATTAATTTGTTTGTCCCCATTCCACTTATTGCGTTTCCTTGAAATTATATAAAACATAAGTCTGTAAAAAAAAATCGCATATAGCCTCCTTTGGCTTCCACAACAGCTGGAAGTCTGTTGGGCATTGAGCCCACAACTCGAGCCACAGAACTAGGAGATTCAAGTAACTCATTCCAAGCTTCATGAATTTGCTGATTTGTCGTGCGTTGACAAATGGGTGGTTCTCACTGAAACGGCGTATCTGCTGATCCTGAGCTTGCGTTGTTTTGCGGCGACGGCCATGAGGCCTCCCATTCAAGTTACCACTCTCTTCCTTTCGTCTGATCCACCTGGCTACCGTCGACTTGTGAAGACCCATAGTTCTCGCTATGTCGGCATTTGAAGATCCCTCTGCATGGAGTATTATAGCGCCCTTGTCTGCCTCAGCCAGATGGGCCATTTAGCGTTGACTGAATGATTCGTCGCGGTTAATATTGGCTGCGGAAACAGCGCTGGCAGGAAACAGACTGCCTCCTCCAAGATGGCAGCCGCAACGCAGTGGCCAAGTATGTGTAACACGGAAATCGATGGCATAAAAGACAGATCGCAAGCCCGTGCCCGTGTCATTACATAGTGGAGCAACTTAGAATCTCTAATTTTTCTCAGAAGTGACTGGTCCACTCTTGTCATGTCTTATCCTGATAAATATTACATGAAATGAAATGTTTACGTTTTGCATATGCGGCAGGCCTGAGGCAAGAAACATTTCTGAAATATCTGAGGCAACCTGAAGGACACTTCGTGAATATTATCTGTAGAAGGTTGCGTTATAAGAAGGAAAACGTGTTTATCCCCGCTCGCCGTGTTTCCAGGTGGCGCAGTTTACTCGGAGGCATACATAATTCTCGCCGGGCGTAAGAAGCGACTCGACGAGCGAGGGGAACTCGCCAAATGTCATAGGCTGATTGTCCCGAAACTTTGCTCAGTGAAGGAGAGGACAAAATAAGCGAACATGTGTTTCGGCTTATCTGCAGACACTCGACCGTTTCCGAGAAAACGACGGTCAAAGTTATCAACGCGCTGTTGCTCTAGTGTAGATACCTTCTGCAGCCGAGAACGCAATTGAAGCGGTGGCTACCGTCGTTCCTTCTTAACACTGATTCCCGTGTTCGATACCATATTGGGTTTTTTAATTATTTTATTTTCCTGCCTCTCTATCAGAATTATCTACGAATGTTTTTTTCTAAGTTATGTTGAAATAATGTTGTCATTATTCGCCAATTAACTTTATGTGTAATTAATGAATTAAAAAGTAATAAACGAATGAGACAAGCTGATCTAACATCATCTGGGCTGCCTCATGTATCGTTATAACCAAATATTTTATAAATGTTAATCTACATTCAGATCCGATGATGGCACCTTTAGTGTGTTGAAACCGGTTATCCAGTAAACAATATTTAAGCGATCTTGGCTTCTGAATTATTTCTACAACAGAGTGATCGCCCCACTACGCACTGTGTGTTCCCTTTTTAACTTATTTCTTTACACAGTAAATTAACTGACGAATAACGACAACAGTGTTTCAACATAAATTGGAATAAACATTCGTAGATAATTCAGAGAGTGAGGGGAAAAAAAAGGAAAAACCGGGTTTCGAACTCGCAGCGCAAAGTTCAGAAATCGCTATGGTAGCCGCAGAGCCACCGCTCCAGTTGAATGCTTACCCGCTAAGAGGTGTCTACACTATAGTAACAGCGCATTGAAAACTTTGACCGTCGTTTTCTCAGAAGCGGTAGAGTGTAAGCAGATAAGCCGAGACACGTGTTCGCTTATTTTGTCCCCGCTTTCACTGAGCGAAGTTTCAGCAAGATCGGGGTATTTCCTCGGGAACACAGGAAGAAACCATAGTAATAATGTAATTCAAGGCTCGCAAGAAAAGATTTAAGTGGTCCTTTTTCCCGCACACTGTTAATGAGTGGGACGGTAGAGAAATAACCCTAACCTTCTGCCAGGCACGTAAGTCCGGATTGCCAAGAAATCCTGTTGATGTAGTCATGTAGATGTAACGACGAAATTATGTTTTAATTACGACATGTGACTTTCATTTGATTTAAACATCGAAGTTGTTTGCTGTTTCAAAATGGTTCAAATGCCTCTGAGCACTATGGGACTCAACTGCTGTGGTCATAAGTCCCCTAGAACTTAGAACTACTTAAACCTAACTAACCTAAGGACATCACACACATCCATGCCCCAGGCAGGATTCGAACCAGCGACCGTAGCAGTCGCACGGTTCCGGACTGCGCGCCTAGAACCGCGAGACCACCGCGGCCGGCTCGTTTGTTGTTTATTTACTTTTTGTTCAATAGTTTCAGGCATATAGAAACACCTAGGCGCGTTAAATTGATATTGAAATAAAGTGTCATGCGTGGACCAATAACAATAAATTCCCACCTACTTGTTATAGTACTGCAGTATCTGCCAGCGTCTTCAGAAGTGGATATCGCATACGAAGTTCCTAGGGTGTTTGTAATGGATATTGCAGACGACTTCGACAAAGTTTGAATGTAGCTTCGTAAAAGTTCCGTGAGCAAACGATCTGAGTTGCTGGCGAATACAGTTTATCCTCACTAGACAGTATATATTATCATTATACATGAGGTGAGTAGGGTTTCGCCGCGTTGCGGTGGCCGAGCGGTTCCAGGCGCTTCAGTGACGAACCGCACGGCTGCTTCAGTCGCAGGTTGGAATTCTACCTCGGGCATAGATGTCTGTGATGCCCTTAGGCTAGCTAGGTTTAAGTAGTTCTAGGTCTAGGGGCTGATGACCTAAGCAGTTAGGTCGCATAGTTCTTGAAGCCATTTTTTGACCTTTCGCGTAAATTTTCTTTACATAAACCGTCGTATCTTTTGATTGCGTTGACATAGAAGCTCACTTTTTTACACCAGCAAGGGACCGGTTACAGCAAGAAGTGCGATACATTTCCGCTTATTATGTCCACCCGTTCTGGAGGTAAACGGGTTTTAAGGGTTGGGTAGACCGATAGACGGTCAAGAAAGTGAGACTAGTAGGGTTCCGTTTTTACCGGTTTAGGTGACGAAATCCTAACAACGAAAACACTGAAGATGAGGGCCGCATAAATAACACCCGCTACTCTTTATTCGAAATGTTCTAGTTGCTGTCGATACATAAGCATATTAGTCGTAGCTACGTTTTCGATCCAAATCACGTTTACAGGAATGCAAATAGAATGTATTTGCCTATACACGTGGTAATTCACATCCCAGTATTAATGCCACCGCGTTTTAGAAGTACGAACATTCTCATTGCTAGCTAGCTTAAGAAACACTTCTGCTAATGAACGTTTTCTGGCTGTGGCGAGTCTAGTGGAGAATTCGAAACAATGCAGAATACGTTTGGCAGCTATGTAGCCGTTTATTTCCTGGGGTGGTGCAGAATTATCCTACAAAATTTACTCTCTAATAACAGTAATTTGTTATTTCGATAAACATCCCGAATGATTGTCACATAAGCGGTGACATAAAGGAAGAAAATTCATGTTTTTGAGTCCAGAAAGCTCTATGAAACAGAAACTGCAGATTTTCATTTCGAAATTGCCTGCTTGTTCATGTCTGGGGTAATAATAGAGGGCTGTTTGCCTAGGTTGTCTGCTAGCATAGTGAAAGGAAGGTCTGGTTTGTTTTCGGTTCTAATCTCTATGGAGGCAGGTAGAATATCAGTAAAGCAATTTTAAGAAATTCTCGCGCACCCAATACGTTTTATCGCTACCTTTATTCTGTACTGGCGCCCTGTGCATGTCAATATGACACTCTTGTAGAATTTCATACATGTTACTGCCTACTTTTTCCGCTTCTGTCAATAATGGAATTGACTTAAGCGTGGCACTGAATGATTTTTAACTGAATTTCGTTATGAATCTTCACGCATTGCTAAATTTGCACACTTTCACGGTAGGTCAGCAACGGTAATCCAGTATGACTGGTCTGAACGTTGACACAGACCGTTTCGCGGCCGAATGCGGATAATATTTTGCTACTTCGTAACGATCTGGGGTTCTTTGTCTTACTGAAACAGTTAAGTCATCTCGATAAGTTGAAATTCATTTTTATTTGTCCAGTTCATACCAATTAGCGTTTGTTCTTTCAGTTCTGTCTTATATTTACGTGTTGTATTTAACACACTAATCAGCATTAATATAGTCTTAGAAATTATGGAATACAGTCTAAAAAAGTTCAGATAGTTTGTCAATTTCACGCCTGCGCATAGTATGTTGGTAGCACTTCGTCGCCTTGCCTGTTATGCTGTGTAGCAGACTTTAAAGCCGTGCGGATCAGCATAACGAAAAGGCGAGGGGTCTCGCTCGTTTTGTCCACGACTGTACATCATGGAGAGACTATCGAGATTTCGAGAGATAGCTTTCCGGGATGAGTCGGACAACATATTACTTACCCCACATACGTCTCGCTTAATGACCACGAGGAGAAAATTCTAGAAATTAGAGTCAATACGAAGGCTTAACGACAGCCATTCTTCCCATGCGCTGTTCGCGAGTTGGACAGGGTTGGAGGGCTCTGTTAGTGGTACAAAAAGTACCCTCCGCCGCACATCATTAGGTGGCTTCTGGAGTATGAAGTAGCTGTAGACATGAACTTGGATAACAGTCACTATCAATTTAAAACATTATGATTCTAATCGTGTGGGCATCACATTCGAATTATTTCCTGACGGTGGTAGTGTGTACACGAAGTATCAGCGAAGAATAGGTATAGCGATATTCAGAACGACTTGCCATGATGAGCGACAGCTAGCTTGATACATGTCTAAACAATCGAATAGGAGGAGTGGTATGCAGGCGTTAGGACACAATGTTAATGATTGTTGCTGGATATATCGATAGACATAAAAAGATACAAAGCATTATAAAGCAGAAGAAATAGGTCACACCAACTTTACAAATTGTAAAACAATGATTTTGTGTGAAAACTGTGGCACAGCCAAGGCGATCTCATATTGTCACTGGACAGCCTTGTAGAAATGCAGGTGGGTGGTTTTTATTTTGTGTACTGGTCTAGGAATAGTGTCTTTGATTAGTAATCAAAACGTCGTCGGTCCCGGGTTCTAGCCCCGCCATAGGTTAAATTTTGAATAAAAATCATCAGTAACTGCGGCAGAAGACTTCCGACATAAGAAGTCACCCTCGTTCTGCTAAAGGCCTTGTCAAACAGTGCGGAGGAGCAGACAGTTGCAGGGCACTCTCTTGTCCTTGGGGTGGAAAACTGCCGCTAAAAGGCGGAAGAATCAGCAATAATCAGTGGCATGATGATGTAGAAGACAATAGAAACCACTACATTAAAGACACATAATGTGAATCCACAGAACATTTGGCCCGTAATTGAAAAAGTCTCATGATGATCTCTCCATTGGCAAAAAGATTCGGATCTCAGGGAGGGGAATGCCAAAGGGGAGGTGACCATGAGAAAAAGAGTGAATAATCAACGAAAGGGTAACGTTCTATGAGTCGGGTCGTGGAATGTCAGAAGTTTGAACGTAGTAGGTAAGCTAGAAAGTCTGAAACGGAAAACGCCAAGGCTCAGTCTAGATACAGTCGAAATAGTCAATCAATACAAAAGCCATCGTCTCCAGTGTGGACGTCGGCACGTCATATGGCGTTTTCCCAGAAAATCACAGCATTAATATGAAATTTACTACAAAAACATACGTAACTTCGCTTCACATTCCTATATTTATGGGTTGGATAGTTTTATTACGTAATACTGAATTTTTCAAATACAATAATGACTATACTGAAGTAACACGGAAGTGAAGTGAAATGGGAAGAAGATAAGGATTTCTTGGAGGAATATAGGGTAATGTCAACAGCAGCAGAAAATTGTGTAACGAGAGTAGGATTCATTATGACTAGAAAGGGAGGTTAGAGAGTGAGTTACTGTTAACAGTTCAGTGATAGGTTTGTTTTCATCAGAATTCAAACTGTTATAACAGTCACTATTAGCCCTGTCGTAACAAATTTGCAGTTAAGGTTATATTTAAACTGTGGTATACACCACTTCTAATAAACACCGAACAACGCGCTCCAGTACGCGGCCGCCAAATACATCGCTGGGCGGCCCGCTGCTTCCATCGCTGGCCGTCTTCACACGCACGCTCCCCGACGTGACCGAGAAATACATCGCTGGCCGCACTCCTCCGGGCGGCTCGCGGCTACCATCGCTGGCCGCCTTCGCGCGCGCGCGTTTGTCAGCACACAGCAATTGGCTACGCCAGGAAACATTGCGACTGGTTTTCCCTGGAAAACAGCGACCCCAGCCGACGGCTCCATGAACTAGCAAGCCTTATATAAACCCGGCCGCCGCCGCAAACGACAGTTCTCATCGGGAAGTGCAGTACGCCGTGTTCCAGCTGCTTGTGGATGACTCGCCGCACCACTCGAGGTTACCTGGCTGCTCGGCGGAAAATCTTGCGACTTCACTTGGAGAGACTGAACTTCACTGGACTTTGGAATAATTACGGGACGTGCACCCTACCATGCACATTCGGACATTGGTATAACCAAACTTTAATTCTGCATTACTTCTGAGTGTGACCCTGGGTAGACGCTTGGTTAACATAATTGTTAAAAAGTGATTTGTGTTTTAATAAACCAGACTGAAGTTATTGTGTTATTCCTGGTTATAACATAAACAATCTGTCTTTTTTTTCTCTCTCTCTCTCTCTCTCTCTCTCTCTCTCTCTCTCTCTCTCTCTCTCTCTCTTCTTTTTTTGAATCATCAGTCTTATGACGGTTTGATGCGGGCCCGCCACGAATTCCTCTCCTATGCCAACCTTTTCATCTCAGAGCAGCACTTGCAACCTACGTCCTCGTTTATTTGCTGGATGTATACCAATCTCTGTCTCCCTCTACAGTTTTTGCCCTCTATAACTCCCTCTAGTACTATGGCAGCTATTCCCTGGTGTCTTAAAAGATGTCCTATCGTTACGCCCATTCTTCTTGTCAGTGTTTTCCACATATTCCTTTCCACACCGATTTTGCACAGAACCTCCTCATTCTTTACCTTATCAGCCCACCTTATTTTCAACATTCGTCTGTAGCACCAAATCTCAAATGTTTAGATTGTCTTCTGTTCCGGTTTTCCCACAGTCCATGTCTCGCCGTCATACAGTGATGTGTTTCAAACGTATTTTCTCAGGATTTCCTTCCTAGAATTATGACCTTTATTTGATACAACTTCTCTTGGCCAGGAACGCCCGTTTTGCCAGTACTATTCTGCATTGGATGTTCTCCTTGCTCCATCCGTCTTGGGTTATTTTGCTGCCTGACTAGAAGAACTCCTTCATTTCATCTACTTCGTGATCATCAATTATGATAAGTTTATCGCTGTTCTCATTTCTGCTACTCATCATTATTTCGACTTGGGTTTGTTCTCAGTGCATATTCTGTTCTCATTAGATTTTTCATTCCATTCAACAGATCCTGTAATTCTTCTTCACTTTCAGTGAGAATAGATATCCATCAGCGAAACCTAACTCTGGTATCCTTTCACCTTGAATTTTAATGCTTCTTCGACGTATAGATTCAGTTGCGGCGGCGAAAGACTACATCTCTGTCTTACACCTTTTTTAATCCATACACTTCGTTGTTGGTCTTCCACTCTTACTATTCGTTCCTGTTCCTTGTACATATCGTATATTACCCGTACTTCCCTATAACTTACCCCTATTTATCTCAGGATCACGAACATTTTGCACCATTTTACAGTGTCGAACGCTTTTTCCAGGTCGATAAATCATATGAACGTGTCTTGATTTTTCTTCATTATCAACCGAAACGCGAGAACTGCCACGTGGGTACCTTTACCTTTCCCAAAGCCAAACTGATCGTCATCTAACACATCCTCTATTTTCTTTCCCATTATTCTATATATTATTCTTGTTGCAACTTGCGTGCATGAGATGTTAAACTGATTGTCCGATAATTCTCGCACCTGTCGCTTCTTACTGTCTTCTGAATTGTATGGATGATGTTTTTTCCTAAAGGCTGATGATATAGCGCCACTGTCATACATTCTACACACCAACGTGAATAGTAGTTTAGTTGTCACTTTCCCTAATGATTTTAGAAATTCTGATGGAATGTTATCTATCGTTTCTGTCTTATTCCTTCGTAAATCTTCCAAAGTTATTCTAATTCTAATGCTGCATCCCCTACCTCTTCTGTGTGGATTCCTGTTGCATCTTCCGTCACGTCATCAGATAAGTCCAACCACTCATAGAGGCCCTCAATGCATTCTTTCCATCTATCCGCTCTGTCCTCTGCATTTATCAATGAATTCCCATTTCACTCTTAATGTTACCACCCCTGTTTTTAATGTCACCGAAGGCTGTTTCGACTTTTATATTTGCCAAGCCACTCCTTCCGACAGTTATTTCCTTTTCGATGTCTAAATTTTTCATGCAGCCATTTCGTCTTAGCTTACCTGCACTTCCTATTTCGTTCCTAAGTAACTTGTGTCTCTGTGTTCCTGAATTTCTCGGAAAATTTTTATATTTCCTTCTTTCGTCGATCAACTGAAGTATTACTTCTTCTACCCATGACTTCTTCGCAGCTACCTTCCTTGTGGCTACGTTTTTCTGTCCAACTTCTGTGACTGCCCTTTTTAGTGACCTCCACTTCAATTCAATTAAATTGCCTACTGAGCTACTTTTTATCGCAGTATCTATAGCCCCACAGAAATTCAAGCGTATCTCTTCACTGCTTAGTACTTCCATACCCCACTTCGCTCTGACTAGTTATTTTAATTTCAACCTTCTCTTAATAATTACCAAATTGTAATTTGAGTCTATATCTAACCCGGGGTACGCCTTGCAACTAAATATTTGGTTTTGGAATATCTGTGTGACCATGATGTAATATAACTGAAATATTCTTGTAGCTCCAGGCCTTTTCCATCTATGTCTCATCTTCTTGTAAGTCTTGAGCGGAGTTTCATTGTTATCATCTGAAATTTATTGAAAAACCCAATTAGTCTTTCTCCTCTTTCATCCATATTAGCAAGCTCACATTCTCCCGTAGCCATTTATTCTATTCCTTCCCCTACAATCGCACACACACCAAATGTAGTACTGGGGAATCCAGAGATCTTGACCTAAAATACGAATATTAAACTGACCGACAGAGCAGTTAAAGAGAGAGAATGCCTTACCACCTTTCGGTGCTATTGGAAAGTAAAGGAGTGTTTTGGAAGCAAACTGGACGATCGGCCAGAGAACCAAACGCCAGGGTGGCAGGAGACCAATGCGCTTCTTCACAGAAGGGACTTCACTTGGTGGCAGTCACACAATGGCTAAGAGCTGACAGGACCTTTCTTTTTTTTATTTTTTACGTCTAAATCAGAAAGGCAAAACTGAGGTGGAAATCTCTAAGGTCACGGAATGCGCCAGTACATGAAATTACACATAAAGATAATCACAGAAAAATAAAATGTTTATGAACCCAAAAAAGACAAGCCCTAGGCTAAGTAAACGCAGTCAATAATATAATGTAGGATTCAGCTTAATTTTTCAAGCAACTCTTCGACAGAACAGAAGGAGTGAGCCATGAGTAAACTCTTCAGTTTCGATTTGAAAGCGCGTGGACTGGTGCTAAGATTTTCGAATTCTTGTAGTAACTTATTGTAAATGGATGAAGCAGTATACTGCACAAGGGATTGGATATCTGCCTAGTATTAACCGAGTGAAAGCTGCTAATTCTTCGGAATAAGCTGATACAGTTAAGAAGAAACGATAATAAAGAATATATATATATATATATATATATATATATATATATATATATATACACTCCTGGAAATGGAAAAAAGAACACATTGACACCGGTGTGTCAGACCCACCATACTTGCTCCGGACACTGCGAGAGGGCTGTACAAGCAATGATCACACGCACGGCACAGCGGACACACCAGGAACCGCGGTGTTGGCCGTCGAATGGCGCTAGCTGCGCAGCATTTGTGCACCGCCGCCGTCAGTGTCAGCCAGTTTGCCGTGGCATACGGAGCTCCATCGCAGTCTTTAACACTGGTAGCATGCCGCGACAGCGTGGACGTGAACCGTATGTGCAGTTGACGGACTTTGAGCGAGGGCGTATAGTGGGCATGCGGGAGGCCGGGTGGACGTACCGCCGAATTGCTCAACACGTGGGGCGTGAGGTCTCCACAGTACATCGATGTTGTCGCCAGTGGTCGGCGGAAGGTGCACGTGCCCGTCGACCTGGGACCGGACCGCAGCGACGCACGGATGCACGCCAAGACCATAGGATCCTACGCAGTGCCGTAGGGGACCGCACCGCCACTTCCCAGCAAATTGGGGATACTGTTGCTCCTGGGGTATCGGCGAGGACCATTCGCAACCGTCTCCATGAAGCTGGGCTACGGTCCCGCACACCGTTAGGCCGTCTTCCGCTCACGCCCCAACATCGTGCTGCCCGCCTCCAGTGGTGTCGCGACAGGCGTGAATGGAGGGACGAATGGAGACGTGTCGTCTTCAGCGATGAGAGTCGCTACTGCCTTGGTGCCAATGATGGTCGTATGCGTGTTTGGCGCCGTGCAGGTGAGCGCCACAATCAGGACTGCATACGACCGAGGCACACAGGGCCAACACCCGACATCATGGTGTGGGGAGCGATCTCCTACACTGGCCGTACACCACTGGTGATCGTCGAGGGGACACTGAATAGTGCACGGTACATCCAAACCGTCATCGAACCCATCGTTCTTCCATTCCTAGACCGGCAAGGGAACTTGCTGTTCCAACAGGACAATGCACGTCCGCATGTATCCCGTGCCACCCAACGTGCTCTAGAAGGTGTAAGTCAACTACCCTGGCCAGCAAGATCTCCGGATCTGTCCCCCATTGAGCATGTTTGGAACTGGATGAAGCGTCGTCTCACGCGGTCTGCACGTCCAGCACGAACGCTGGTCCAACTGAGGCGCCAGGTGGAAATGGCATGGCAAGCCGTTCCACAGGACTACATCCAGCATCTCTACGATCGTCTCCATGGGAGAATAGCAGCCTGCATTGCTGCGAAAGGTGGATATACACTGTACTAGTGCCGACATTGTGCATGCTCTGTTGCCTTTGTCTATGTGCCTGTGGTTCTGTCAGTGTGATCATGTGATGTATCTGACCCCAGGAATGTGTCAATAAAGTTTCCCCTTCCTGGGACAATGAATTCACGGTGTTCTTATTTCAATTTCCAGGAGTGTATATATTGAGAGTCCAATGTCAGAATAGCCAGACTAGTGAACAGGGGTTGACAAGAGGTTCGTGAACTTACACCACGTATTGCCCAAACTGCCCGTTTCTGGGTCAAAAATATCCTTTGAGAATGCGAAGAGTTACCTCAAAATATAATACCATACGACATAAGTGAATAAAATAAGCAAAGTAGACTACTTTTCGTGTCGAACGATCACTTATTTCAGATTCCATTCGAATAGTGGAAATGGTAACATTACGTCTTTGATCAAGATCCTGAACGTGGGCTTTCCATGACAGTTTACTCTCTATTTGAACACCTAAAAATTTGAACTGTTCAGTTTCACTAACCAAATGTCCAGTCTGTGAAATTAAACCGTTGAGTTTTGTTGAAATGTGTCTTAGAAACCGTAAAATCTGAGTCTTATTGTGATTTAGCATTAGTTTATGTTCTACAAGCCATGAACTTATGTTGTGACTGCACTATTTGAAACAGAGCCAATGTTGCACACAACATCGTTTACTACCAAGCTAGTGTCATCAGTAAACAGAAATATTTTAGAATACCTGTAATACTAGAGGGCATATCATTTCCATTTATATAAATAAGGAACACATTTTCAACAATGTGAATAAACATTTTGCTGTCTGTTGTTAAAGTAAGAGGTGAACCAATTGTGAGCTGCTCCCCGTATTCCATAATGGTCCAACTTCTGGAGCAATATTTTGTCATCTACACAGTCAAACTCCTTACTTAAATAAAAAAAAGATGCCTAATGTTCGAAACCTTTTGTTTAATCCATCTAATACTTCTCAGACGAAAGAGAATATAGCATTTTCAGTTGTTAAACCACTTCTAAAGCCGAACTGTACATCTGATAGCAAGTTATGTGGTATAAAATGATCAATTATCCTTGCGTACACAGCCTTTTCAATAACTTTAGCAAACACTGATAGCATATAAATAGGTCTTAAATTGTCTAAATTATCCCTTTCTCCCTTTCTCCCTTTTTGTAAACTGGCTTTATTACAGAGTAATTTAATAGTTCAGGAAACTGATCATTCGTAAAGGAAAAATCACAAATATGGCTTAAGTACAGGACTAATCCGTGCAATAGTACTTTAATATTCTGCTAGTCACTCCATCATATCCATGAGAGTCCTTAGTCTTCAGTGGTTTAATTATTGACTCAATCTCCCTCTTGTCAGTATCACAGAGGAATATTTCAGGTATCAGTCTCGGAAAGGCATTTCCCAAGATAGTTACATGATTCCCTTTAGAAACTAAAGCACTCCGTCTTCAGGCCACAAGTGACCCATCGGGACCATCCGACCGCCGTGTCATCCACATTGAGGATGCGGATAGGAGGGGCCTGTGGTCAGCACACCGCTCTCCCGGTCGTTAATATGGTTTTCTTTGACCGGAGCCGCTACTATTCGGTCAAGTAGCTCCTCGATTGGCATCACGAGGCTGAGTGCACCCCGAAAAATGGCAACAGCGCATGGCGGCCTGGATGGTCACCCATCCAAGTGCCGGCCACGCCCGACAGCGCGTAACTTCGTTGCCTTTAGAAACCAAGTTTTTATTTAATTCGCCAGCAATGCTCAGAAAATGATTGTTGTATACTGTAGATATATGTGACTTATCAGGAACAGAAATATTTTTACTAAGAAATGACTTTATATCGTCGACCTTCTGCTGCTGAGCAGACACTTCCTTCACAACTGACCATATGGTGTTAATTTTATCCTGTGAATTAAATTTTCTGTTTGCGTACCACATAGTCTTTGCCTTCCTAATAACATTTTTAACCAGCTTACAATACTGTTTGTAATGGGCTACTGTAGCTTGATTGTGACTACTTCTAACATTTTTATATAATTCCCACTTTGTTCTAAACGGTATCCTTATCCCAATAGTCAGAGCATAAGGACAAACGTTGGTTTGTTGAGTGACTGAGAACACAGCAATGTCAAAAGGAAGCTCATTTATTTGCCGAAGAGACAGAAAAAGCGAGGAACGACTTTTTTCTAAGAACTCGTTTGGAAGAATTTCAGTGGTTAACCAAGTTAAAAATGGTCCAGGGAAGGAGACTTGTGTTCTTAGACATACCTTTTTAGTGGTCGTAGCTCGCAAGAAATAGAATGTAGTCAAATAGAGCTAGCTCGTAACGAAAAATGCGGGAAAGTGAGTCGTCTTTGACGGACTTGGTCACATAGTACAGAGAGAATTAATCTGACTCTTCTGTCCGCCTGGTCATCTTCGAGAGCTTCTCCTTATGAAGCGAAATTAGAAGGAAGGATGCTGGCGCTGCCGCAGATTGAGGTCGCAGCGCTTCTGCCACCAACAGGTATAACATGGTGAGACCGAGCCGCTTCTGCGTGAGACGAAGGGAAAGTCAGACCAGTTACACCTCAAAGATTCACTCCATCGATTTATCATACAAGTCCTGAAACGTTTGCTTCCATATTCCACAACAGGTGTGAGATCCTGTCTTTCGTAATTCTATGTGTTGCCTTCAGCAGCTGTATCCTTTACTCATTTCACGATGATATATCTGTACGTAAGCGATTTATCTGCGCCCCCCCCCCCTTCCCGCAACTACCCTGTCGACTTCCATGTCAGATTAATAGACTTGGTTCGCTTAGGTTGCCTTATCGAAATGTTGCCACAGGATGTCTTTGTAAGTTATTATTAAGAATTAAACATTTTTATCATAATTCTGAATAAAGACCTAATAGTTATGCACACACTTTTATTCATTTTAAAAGCCAGCTACACCTCGTCCGACTGAAACAGACGTCCACACATATTTTCTTTGATCTGCCCAAGATGTGAAAATCCCACAGTGAAACATCCAGGCTGTACGGAGGATGTTTCAGTGTTTCTCAATCAAATCACTGAAGCGTAGTCTTCATTCGATTGGTAGTGTGGTGGAGGGCGTTATCATTCAACAGGATGATTCCATCCGACAGCCGAAGGGCAGAAGCCAAGGCTAACAGCGGAAACATCCCTCATCTCCTCTCTAAAGGAATCCAGAGTTGTTCACTCAAGTTCCGGTAAGGTCACGATGACCTTCTCTTAGACTGCAGGGCTCTCTGCTCGTAGAGTTCCTCGAGCGTGGAACCGCAGTCAACGCGCAGCCATAAAGTCAAAACGCCCAGGAATTCTGTCGGACGAAATCATCCTGTTGCACAATAAAGCCCGCCCCTACATTGCCAATCGGACGAAGGCTACGCTCCATCGATTTGGATAGGAAGGACTGCAACATCATCCATACAGCCTGAACCTTTCATAGTGCGATTTTCACTTCTTCAGCGACCTGAAGAAAGACATGCATGGACGTAGCCTTCAGTCGGACGAGGAAGTGCTAGAGTGGGTGAGGTTGTGGATCCGTCAGCTGCCGGCCAAGCTCTACGAAACAGACATGGATCCTCTCGTCTCCCAGTGGGATCAATGTCTTAATATATATGGTGATTACTTTCGAATGGAACCATTCCATGGTACCGTTGTGACGGGTGTTCGATTTTCATTTGACAGCCCCTTATACTAATAAGCAGAACACAGAAGACAGACACAAATACCCTGTTTCACAGACTATGTTGAGGTTTGTTTATATGTGTAGAACACTTCTGAAAATAAGCCATCTTTTTTATGTAGTACTTAAAGTTCATATTTGATGAGACACATTAGATGCACCTTCTTCTTTAATCTCATGATGGCTGATGCCGAAACGCGGCATAATAAGGATTAATAAATATAGGCCATATAGGGCTTTTGTCTGTAAGTGACTGAGCTCTAAGATTTTTTTTTTTATGTAGGGGCAATTAGTTTACTTCCTGCACTGTTAATTTCCTTAGTATTGCTGTAAGTGTTGCCTTAGTGACTATTACACTGTTGCTTTTTTGTTCACGTTATTAGTATTAGCAAACTTTTTATTTCATTTCGCCTATATTCGAACGTCTGAGTAATTACATCTAATATCTAATACTGATTTTCGAGTGGAATATTCTGTCTCTTATAGGGAGTCAGTATTTCCCGCCTTCAGATCTGATTTTGTGTCCCCTTCCTTTTTGTTATGGAGGCGAGATTATAAAATTTTCTTTCCAATAGTAGCTTCGCGTAGCACTTTACCACTCTCAGTTTTTAGTATCGTATGATATCCGTTTTCATCCGTGTGTTTCCAGCGTTATTACAGTCTAATTTACATCAGTTTCCATCTGATGTTAAAGGCCTTATTTGCGACATTATCACAGATACTGTCTACAGGCACCCAGCACCGTCCCCCTCTCGCCGTTAGCACAGAAAATAGCATCAAATTTGCTCCAACGAAAATAACGCAAAAAGCCTGAAATTCACGAATGGTATCAAATATATTTCTAATTTTAATCTGGCCCATGCTTGTGTTAGATACTTTAAAATGAATAAAATTTTTCTGTGTGGGAAACACATTCACAAGGAAGCCATTGAGTGACAGGTCGAAAAGGCCTGTAATGTTTACAGCACTGGATGCCCGACATATTGTCTATCATGCGAACTGCACAGCATGAGGCTACGGACAATAGTTGAACTGCTTATTCGACGAGTGACTCACAAAGTGCTACAGTGCTACTGGTGGTGATGAAACAAAGCAGAGCAAAGGCAACGTTAACAAAGCAAACATTGCATCATTTCTACAACAACAGTTGCCGAAGTTCACATGTCCTCAGAAAGAAACTCAATGAATTTGACAAAATGGGAAACAAGGGGCAGATGAAAGATTAGCTGTTTTACAAAATGAGTCAGTGGAATGTGTGGTGTCGTATATGCTCGACTGTGCAAACAATGTACATGAGGAGTACTATGCTGAAGATACATACTTAAAAAGTGAAAGTGATACTGAAACAAGTGTCGAGGCATGTAATTCATCATCCCTGTCGGACAGGTAGCCACAAATCCCGACTCCAATGAAACGTAATAAAGGACAATCGTTGTCCAGGGTGCAGATTTCGAACAATATGATCGTGTAGTGCATAAGAAGAGCTACGGACATTCAAGGGAGGACAAAGCGATTTAGTTACAAAAACTGATGTTCGATACAATTTACAGGATGTGCACAACAATGACCTATTACGTTATGCACATCAAACTGCGCGTGATATAAGCTACAGTGATTTCGAGGGAAGCAATGGATAGTTGCATAACTTGAAGACGTAATATTACGAAATTTCAAACAAAACCTCAGCTTGACGATGCACTGCAAACTGCGAAATCAGGCTGAAAATTCGTAGGTGATATGAACAAGAATTTTTTCCAACTCGGACCAATCGGAGTTTGAATAGGAAGTGAATAGAAAAAGAACCCTGGAAATAAAAAGTACAAAGAGAGTTGTATCAAGATCAACTACCATCAATGCCTTAACGCATTCGTATACCATTGTGCCGCCTGTTAATCTGGATGGTAAATGGCTGGAATGTTGTTTATAGGGCTGCGTGAAGTTCGAGTCGCTCTGTCGCCTACGATTCTCTCGTGTGCGTGATCTTGCAAAAGCAGTAGATAATATTTAAGTCACAGCAAGAAAGAGTGGGACAACGGGCGAAAGAGAACTACAGTTATGGTATGAGCACTGCTTTTGGCCAATAGCTGGTCAAAATAACGCGCCATTTCTTGATTCCTCGTCACCGTGTAGAAACCGTACTCTTTTAGAGCAAACTATTCCTTCTCAAATGGTGTGATATTGCAGTTCGACCACGAACCACTGGACAAATTCAGCGTCTGGATGTTTTGTTTTTATGTGTCTATAAAATATATAATCGCAGTATCTGCAGCTACGCCTTAAAGGGTTGACATTTCCACGATAAGGATTGCCAGTTTCACGATAAGCTTCACGACAGACTGTTTAGCATTCTGTTTCATGCCATCCCATTCCACCAGTTCTCATCAGACCGGTACACCAATGTGATTCTATATGCCTTCTTTAAGAGTGGATACTTAGCTGAATGTCCAATACAGTTTGCAACTCCCAAGAAATAGAGAATAAGGGATCCGGAGGGCGCGCTTTTCGACGCGAACCTATTTGAAGTTGTGTTGCGCCCGGAAGCTGAGTGTCCAGAGTGTGCACCAAAAAGTGTTTCCTCTTGAACGTGCTGAGGAGCGAACGGTGGGCAGTTGAGGACGGGGACAACTATAGTCTGAACGTGGTGAAGATGCAGTGGGCCGGTGGGGACACACTGTGCAACTGTACCACGAGACTGTACCACGAGACTGTACCACGAGACTGTACCACGAGCAGTGCAAGTGCTTGCTGGTGTACTGGTAGTTCGCGAACAGAGCTTGCTAGTTATCATAATTAGCCGGCCGCTGTGGCCGAGCGGTTCTAGGCGCTTCAGTCTGGAACCGGGCTGCTGCTACGGTCGCAGTTCGAATCCTGCCACGTGCATGGATGTGTGTGATGTCCTTAGGTTAGTTAGGTTTAGGTAGTTCTAAGTCTAGGGGACAGATGACCTCAGATGTTAAGTCCCATGGTGCTTAGAGCAATTTGAACCACTTTTAGTAGTCAAAATTTTGTTCCAAAATCTTTCCGAATTGCTGAAATCTTTGTCACGCGTGGAGTAATTTAAATTCTTTACACCACCGTGTTTGATCTTGACTAGTATATTTGTTATTTAACTTCAATAACTGTAACTCATATCCATTTTCTCTCGCTCTGCTCGTGACCTGAGCAAATCGGTTAACGAAACTGTAAGTTTATCAGCCACGCGAATCTCTGTGAATGAGTAACAGCAACTTTCTTCCTTGTCCTCTGCTCTCGGAAAAGCTTATCACGTAAGGGATAGTAACATTCAAGGACATTGCTTGTTACCCAGTTCAAATTTATGTAAAACTACTGTTAATAGATTCAAAGCTTTTAATTTCATCTCTTTCTTCGAGCCCATCAGCTCCTTTTCAGATGCATTAGGCAGTAGAGTTAGAAGTATATGATGTACGACCAAACATTTGTTTGTCTACATAATGCCATACTGTGCCGCTTGTTTCCGTTGAGTTAGGTTAAAGAAATGGTTTTACGTGTTTTCAGGACTGAATTTCCTCTTCCTTTGATTAACCATACTGTGACTATTGCAGTAAATGCGGTATAACACCATAATCAGTGGATTCGTTAAAGGAACAATAGGATTGTCATATTTTTGCTTATTTTTAGCCAGAAATGCAGATTAAGATCACCAGTTTAACAGTAAATCACTCCACGCAACCAAACACTAAAATCACAGCCAGCACCTTATGCTATATGAGCAGGTGAGTGAAAAAAGAATACATCTAAAATCGAAAGACTGAAACTGAAATCAGCCAAAATTCTTCAGCCATTTCGCTCGCGCCGAACGTTTACACCTACCCGCCAGTGGACTGTTTACGTCCCCTTATCAGCTGGCCTCGCGTTATACACTCCGTGTACCAAAACATCCACCACTTCTGTAAATTTACTCTCCAGATGAAAGCTGCAGTAAAAATAATTTTACGAGTATCAACAGGCCGCAAGCTTGAAAGCGAATTAGGTTCATAATTTAGACGCACGGGCGAAAAAGCAAACTAATGTTTGATTTATACTGGGCGGTGGTTCTCTCACTGCCCTCCACACTGGCATACGTCGGGTGACCCACATATCGCGGGACATCGCATATTTCTCTTTTACTTGTCCGTTCGGGCAAGGTTGTTTGCATATCCGATGCGTCTGCCGGAGTTACATCGGACAAGGGAGCGCATAGCTCTGTTACTCATCTGCACTGAAAGCCAAAGTCCGTCGTCAAAATATTGCGCCCTAGATTGTGTAGCTGCCTGATGCTGTCCATACGCTACGCCAATTCACTCTCATTTGTCAGAATGTGTCTACCTCCGTCGGACCTCAAACGCAATTGGCTGATTTAAAGACTTAAGTACTAAGGAAAAACAGATGCGGGTTTTTGCAGTGAGGCTGGGTTTAGTACGTCGCTTTATTTGTGAGACGGTTAGCCATAAAGATGTGTTCGCAGATTGCGAAAATTGATTAGACTTCAGCTGTATAGTTTGTCATATACGAAAATCTGAGCGGGACCAAAACTCGAATCCGAATTTACCGCTTAACGCGATCGATCTGCTTAACCATTTCGGCTATCCATACACGTCCCCAGACCGACGTAAATCTCCATATGTCATCGTATGTCCAGATCCTGCACTAGCAAGTGCATGCATGTCTGAACGACACTGCATAGTACACCATAAAATACAGATACACATTCTTGTCTGAAGGACACCTCGTAGTGCACTGTAAAATAAAGACACAGCAAAATACACTACTGGCCATTAAAATTGCTACACCACGAAGATGACATGCTACAGACGCGAAATTTAACCGACAGGAAGAAGATGCTGTCATATGCAAATGATAAGCTTTTCAGAGTATTCACACAAGGTTGGCACCGGTGGTGACACCTACAACGTACTGACATGAAGAAAGTTTCTAACCGATTTCTCATACACAAACAGCAGTTGACGGGCGTTGCCTGGTGAAACGTTGTTGTGATGCCTCGTGTAAGGAGGAGTAATGAGTACCATCACGTTTCCCACTTCGATAAAGGTCGGATTGTAGCCTATCGCGATTGCGGTTTATCGTATCGCGACATTGCTGGTCGCGTTGGTCGAGATCCAATGACTGTTAGCAGAATATGGAATCGGTGGGTTCCGGAGGGCAATACGGAACGCCGTACTGGATCCCAACGGCCTCGTATCACTAGCAGTCGAGATGACAAGCATCTTATCCGCATGGCTGTAACGGATCGTGCAGCTAAGTCTCGATCCCTGAGTCAACAGATGGGGACGTTTGCAAGACAACAACCATCTGCACGAACAGTTCGACGACGTTTGCAGCAGCATGGTCTATCAGCTGGGAGACCATGGCAGCGGTTACCCTTCACGCTGCATCACAGACAGGAGCGCCTGCGATGGTGCACTCAACGACGAACCGGAGTGAACGAATGGCAAAACCTCATTTTTTTCCGATGAATCGAGGTTCTGTTTACAGCATCATGATGGTCGCATCCGTGTTTGGCGACATCGCGGTGAACGCACCTGGAAGCGTGTATTCGTCATCGCCATACTGGCGTATCACCAGGCGTGATGGTATGGGGTGCCATTGGTTACACGTCTCGGTCACCTCTTGTTCGTATTGACGGTACTCTGAACAGTGGACGTTACATTTCATCCGTGGCTCTACCCTTCATTCGATCCCTGCGAAACCCTACATTTCAGCAGGATAATGCACGACCGCATGTTGCAGGTCCTGTAGAGGCCTTTCTGGTTACAGAAAATGTTCGACTGCTGCCCTGGCCAGCACATTCTCCAGATCTCTCACCAACTGAAAAAGTCTGGTCAATGGTGGCCGAACAACTGGCTCGTCACAATACGCCAGTCACTACTCTTGATGAACTGTGGTATCTGCATCTACATCTACATCCATTATCCGCAAGCCACCTGACGGTGTGTGGCGGAGGGTACCTTGAGTACCTCTAGCGGTTCTTCCTTCTATTCCAGTCTCGTATCGTTCGTGGAAAGGAGGATTGTCGGTATGCTTCTGTGTGGGCTCTAATCTCTCTGATTTTATCCTCATGGTCTCTTCGCGAGATACACGTAGGAGGGAGCAATATACTGCTTGATTTCTCGGTGAAGGTATGTTCTCGAAACTACAACAAAAGCCCGTACCGAGATACTGAGCGTCTCTCCTGCAGTCTTCCACTGGAGTTTATCTATCATCTCCGTAACGCTTTCGCGATTACTGAATGATTCTGTAACGAAGCGCGCTGCTCTCCGTTGGATCTTCTCTATCTCTTCTATCAACCCTATCTGGTACGGATCCCACACTGCTGAGCAGTATTCAAGCAGAGGGCGAACAAACGTACTGTAACCTACTCCCTTTGTTTTCGGATTGCATTTCCTTAGGATTCTTCCAATGAATCTCACTCTGGCATCTGCTTTACCGACGATCAACTTTATAGATCATTCCATTTTAAATCGCTCCTAATGCGTACTTCCAGATAATTGATGGTATTAACTGCTTCCAGTTGCTGGCCTGCTATATTGTAGCTAAATGATAAGGGATCATTCTTTCTATGTATTCGCAGCACATTACACTTGTCTACATTGAGATTCAATTGTCATTCCCTGCACCATGCGTCAATTCGCTGCAGATCCTCCTGCATTTCAGTACAATTTTCCATTGTTACAACTTCTCGATACACCACAGCATCATCTGCAAAAAGCCTCAGTGAACTTCCGATGTCATCCACAAGGTCATTTATGTATATTGTGAATAGCAACGGTCCTATGACACTACCCTGCGGCACACCTGAAATCACTCTTCCTTCGGAAGACTTCTCTCCATTGAGAATGACATGCTGCGTTCTGTTATCTAGGAACTCTTCAATCCAATCACACAATTGGTCTGATAGTCCATATGCTCTTACTTTATTCATTAAACGACTGTGGGGAACTGTATCGAACGCCTTGCGGAAGTCAAGAAACACAGCATCTACCTGTGAACCCGTGTCAATGGGCCTCTGAGTCTCGTGGACGAACAGTGCGAGCTGGGTTTCGCACGATCGTCTTTTTCGAAACCCATGCTGATTCCTACAGAGTAGATTTCTAGTCTCCAGAAAAGTCATTATACTCTAACATAATACGTGTTCCAAAATTCTACAACTGATCGACGTTAGAGATATAGGTCTATAGTTCTGCACTTCTGTTCGACGTCCCTTCTTGAAAACGGGGATGACCTATGCCCTTTTCCAATCCTTTGGAACGCTACGCTCTTCTAGAGACCTACGGTACACCGCTGCAAGAAGGGGGGCAAGTTCCTTCGCGTACTCTGAGTAAAACCGAACTGGTATCCTATCAGGTCCAGCGGCCTTTCCTCTTTTGAGCGATTTTAATTTTTTCTCTATCCCTCTGTCGTCTATTTCGATATCTACCATTTTGTCATCTGTGCTACAATCTAGAGAAGGAACAACAGTGCACTCTTTCTCTGTGAAACGGCTTTGGAAAAAGACATTTAGTATTTCGGCCTTTAGTCTGTCGTCCTCTGTTTCAGTACCATTTCGGTCACAGAGTATCTGGACATTTTGTTTTGATCCACCTGCCGCTTTAACACAAGACCAAAATTTCTTAGGATTTTCTGCCAAGTCAGTACACAGAACTTTACTTTCGAAGTCATTGAACGCCTCTCGCATAGCCCTCCTCACACTACATTTCGCTTCGCGTAATTTTTGTTTGTCTGCAAGGCTTAGGCTATGTTTATGTTTGCTGTTAAGTTCCCTTTGCTTCCGCAGCAGTTTTCTAACTCGGTTGTTGTACCACGGTGGCTCTTTTCCATCTCTTACGATCTTACTTAGCACATACTCAGCTAACACATATTGTACGATGTTTTTGAACTTTGTCCACTGATTCTCAACACTATCTGTACTTGAGACAAAACTTTTGTGTTGAGCCATCAGGTACTCTGAAATCTGCCTTTTGTCACTTTTGCTAAACAGAAAAATCTTCCTACCTTTTTTAATATTTCTATTTACGGCTGAAATCATCGATGCCGTAACCGCTTTATGTTCGCTGATTCCCTGTTCTGCGTTAACTGTTTCAAATAGTTCGGGTCTGTTTGTCACCAGAAGGTCTAATATGTTATCGCCACGAGTCGGTTCTCTGTTTAACTGCTCAAGGTAGTTTTCAGATAAAGCACTTAAAAAAAATTTCACTGGATTCTTTGTCCCTGCCACCCGTTATGAACGTTTGAGCCTCCCAGTCTATATCCGGCAAATTAAAATCTCCACCCAGAACTATAACATGGTGGGGAAATCTACTCGAAATATTTTCCAAATTATCCTTCAGGTGCTCAGCCACAACAGCTGCTGAGCCAGGGGGCCTATAGAGACATCCAATTACCATGTCTGAGCCTGCTTTAACCGTGGCCTTCACCCAGATTATTTCACATTTCGGATCTCCGCCCATTTCCTTCGATACTATTTCACTTCTTATCGCTATAAACACGCCCCCCCCCCCTTCACTGTCCAGCCTGTCTCTGCGGTATACATTCCAATCTGAGTTTAAAATTTCATTACTGTTTGCATCTGGTTTCAGCCATTCTGGGACCTTTCTATAGATGCTCCTGCAGTTTACTATTAGCACATTAATATTGTTATTCCCTGTTGCATTTTGCCTACTCCTACCTTGCCGCGTCTCAGAGGCGTCTTGTCGGGCCTAGGGAAGGAAATCTCTAACCTAAAAAAAAAAAAACATGTGCACTCCACACGTACTCCGCTACCCTTGTAGCCGCTTCCGGCGTGTAGTGCACGCCTGACCTATTCAGGGGGACCCTACATTTCTCCACCAGATAGCGGAGGTCGAGGAATTTGCACCCCAGATCTCCGCAGAATCGTCTGAGCCTCTGGTTTAAGGCTTCCACTCGGCTCCAAACCAGAGGACCGCGATCGGTTCTGGGAACGATACTACAAGTAGTTAGCTCTGATTCCACCCCGCGAGCGAGGCTTTCCGCCTTCACCAATTCCGCCAACCGCCTGTACGAACTGAGGATGACCTCTGAACCCAGACGGCAGGAGTCATTGGTGCCGACATGAGCACTGCTTGAGCAGCTGCTTGGGCAGCTGTACCTGTATACGCCATCCAAGCTTTGTCTGACTCAATGCCCAGGCGCATCAAGGCTGCTATTACGGCCAGAGGTGCTTGTTCTGGGTACTGATTTCTCAAGATCTATGCGCCCAAATTGTGTGAAAAAGTAATCACATGTTAGTTATAGTATAATATATTTGTCCAATGAATACCCGTTTATCATCTGCATTTCTTCTTGGTGTAGCAATTTTAATGTCCAGGAGGTTTCTGTCGGTCCTGGAGCCGTGGAAAGACAACCGAAGTGATTAAGGCGACTGCTCACGTTAAGCGGAAAATCCGGGTTCATGGAGGCCGAACCACGCAGTAACCCTGGGTTCGGTGTGGGGCGGCGGTGAGGTGGGTGGACTGCTGTAGCATGTTGTGGGGTTGTGAACCACTGAGGGCTACGGCGGGGCGAAGCCTCTCCGTAGTTTCTAGGTCCCCGGTTCAATACACACACAACGGACTGTAGCGATAATAATACACTACTGTAATGCTCAGACTGCGAGTTTGCCAGTCTGTATGAAAATGTGTCAACGCACCTGGGTGCCACCTGGTCTCTAGTAATATAATACATAACTATGTCTGAATTTCTTGCAAAAGAGCTTTCGTCTAAGCCACTTTGTACACATTCTGATACAGAAAAAAAGGAGGCAATTAAAAATGGGCGGCCAACACTAGAACTACCGAACTTGGTTCAAAAGACCAATACATTCACTGGACGTTTTCAGTGAAATATTTATACCCAATCTGAGTGGGTAGCCGGTAGCGGTAACGTAAATACGGTGCTTTGTTGGTATTGTCTATTGTTTGGAAATGATAGAAATGCATTTGGACCAGAACTGGATACAAGCATTTGGGAAATTTTAATGAAGTCGATAACCAAACACCGACTGTCTGTTAACCGTCTACGATCGCCAATAGCTATAGCTGCTTTTGGGGAAAACAGAATAGAAACTGCGTCTGCTGAGATGAAAAATGAAATATCTCTACACAACGAAAAGGTAACGCGGAACAGGGAAATTCTTAAAAGGCTTATTACAGCAGTGTCTTTTCTGGAAAAACAAGAGTTTGCCTTTCGGTGACACGATGAAACGACAGATTCTGTTAACCAGGAAGTTATAAGTAATTATTGTAGCAAACTGTAGCGTATGATCAGCTTTCAACGGAGACACCGAAACCTCTACTGTCTTTAAAGTAATTCTTAATCGAATTCAGAGTGGTCCAACAGATGTCGTAGGTTCAACGTTCTATCAGCTATAACGCGGGGTATTGTGGATGTTCCTTTTGTAACCGCCATGATTGACAAAACCTCTGATGTGCCAAACAAAGCAGTTTTCTGTTTTTCTTTGTTAGGTATGTGAAGGAGAGATAAAAGAAAGATTCTTTGAGTTCTGTGATACAGCTAGTGTCGCAAATGCCCAGGATATTGCAGAAAGCATCTGGCACTTTTTATCGTAATTCGAGTGTTTTGAAGGTGTGGCGACTATGGAGGGAAATCTGAATGGAGCACAACTACTACGACAACTCACATAGCCTGAATCCACACTTTCTCACTGTTATGCCCATGTACTAAACCTTGTTTTGTCCGAAGAACAGCCGAACACCAGCGTCTAACATATTTTATAATTCGCTTGATGGACTTATAACTTTTTTCCAAATCTCCTAAAGTTCTTTAATTTTTCGATACATTTTTGCAACGTTGTCTCCCACATGTCAGTGCATCAAGATTGGTGAACATAGTGTGCAGGAACACAACCAAAGTTTGTAATATATTTAGTGCCACGCTAGAACATCCTCAGGAATTGATTCAGGTATTTTAGCACCAATAAAGGGTTTTTTGGCACTTTTAGAAGATTTGAAATTTATTTTTCTTTTGAACACTCTAGACATAATATTTACTTTCAGTTATGTGCTGCGCAACGTCATGAAGAACCATGTAGGTGATATTTTCTTCTGTGAAGAAAGAAATCCAATAAACTCGCCGCTCCATACTCGTGTTATACAACGAGTGTGAACAATTTTTCCAAGCCGGACGCGGTGGCCGAGCGGTTCTAGGCGCTTCAGTCCGGAACCGCGCCACTGCTACGGTCACAGGTCTGAATCCTGCCTCGGGCATGGATGTGTGTGATGTCTTTGGGGATAGTTAGGTTTACGTCGTTCTAAGTTCTAGGGGACTGATGACCTCAGGTGTTAAGTCCCATAGTGATCAGAGCCAGCCAAGTTTTCCAAGGAAACTTTTCTCAAGTAGAAAAACTTCTAAGATAAAAAAATATCGATTATAAATGCATCTATTGCGAAGTTTCTGATAACACTGATACCCGCTTGGATTTAAGATTTCAAGATTATTCTAAACTGAAATTTTTAAATTTGTCGCATAATAACTATGGACAATAACCTGGTCCCCGAAACCAGTTCCCAAAGTGCCATAGATGCATGTGGAAAGTTCTTTGAAGCCACGCGATTGAAACATGAGCCGACTGTAATGTACAGAATTGAAGAGTTCGGATATAAGACTACAAATGAACTTGCAAAATTGATGAGCACCAATTCAATCCCAAAGTTTTCAGCAGTTCGTATCATTACTGTATACAAGCCCTGTGTTATCAGTAAATAGATCATTTTCAGTTGTGAAGAGAATAAAAAGCTACTCTAGAAATTTTCGACTGAAGCACGCTTACTGGGAGAACTCAGGAAGAAGGAACATTTCTTTGAGAAGCTAGTTACCAAATTTTCTTCCGAGGAGAGAAGAATGGAATTTCCATTCCGTAGCTTTTGCAGAGGTGGTCTATCGAAGTATAAAGGTAGAGATTAACGCAAGAAACTAAGTTATTTTCCATAAGTTTGCTTATAGTAATATAATTTGTTATTAGGTTTAATTATTTCAGAATCTATTCTTTCAGTTTAAGCTGGTACTAGTTGCGATTTCAATCTTTAATATGTATTCTTTCAATTAAAAATATTATCAGTTATGAGTGTTAACGATAAGAGCCAGTCCCTTGATTTAATATTGGTTACTTAAAATTACAATACCGACATGAAAAATCAAACAATTAATAGTATAATTATTACAACATATTACAATAGTATAATTAATAATATAATTATAATATTCAGTGCTTCGGCCACCTGAACGGTCACCGGACACCACTGACACCATTACAAAGCTCAAAACTATGTTGCAACCGACTGATAAAGTGGATTATCATGTTTTATTTCGTTTTCTACAGTTGAGGGATATCAACGCTGCAAGAATCCATCTTGAGTTGCCAGAAGTGCACGGCAGCAATGTTCCACCATACGATGCACTGGTTAGGTGACACATACGCTTCCATTACGCTGAGACAAGTCTGAATGACGAAAATTAAAGTGACACATCATGTCTCTGAGAAGAACCGGATATTGCAAGAGAAGTGCAGGCCATGAAGCTCGAAGACCAGCTAACACAGTCGACGCGTTTGTCGAAAAACTGAAAAGTAGTTTTCATTTTTTTGCGCGACATTTGAACATGGCAAAGGTCGCAACTGCTCACACCCATTCAAAGACTCAACGAAGCGAGGCTGCAGCCATGTCACGCCGATGCAGACGACTTTTTAGTCACCTAGTCACTGTGGACGAGTGCAGGGTGTGTCACAACGTTGTGCGAACGAAGGAGGGAAGCACATGAGGATTCAACACAGGCGAAAAAGGAGAAGACCCTAAAATCGTCGGGCAAGGAGATGTCAAGTGTTTTCTTGAACAGCCACCGTGTGCTGTTGACAGACTATGCGCAAACCATCACAAGAGCATACTACAGAAATATGCTAACGAGATTACGAGAGGCTTATAAAACGAAGCGTCACAGGAAACTGTCCAATGGGATGTCTTCGCTTCACGACAATACCCCAGCTTTTATAACCAGTCACAGCCTGCCCATCCAAAATTAAAGAACATGTCGCATTGAAGGGTAAATATATAGAGAAGGAATGACACCAATTTCATTATATGTGGGAATGCACAAATACATCCGACCTCCCGTAGGAATCTGAGTAGCGAGCATGGAGGAAATGGACAGGGACTGTGAACAGGTGGCGCTCGATGGGAATGTGGGTCGGCCGTGAGGCGTGCCGAGATACTAGTCCACGCAGATGCGCTAACGTTACGTTTCGGGTGGCGCTGTGGTTAACGCGCCTGCCTAGCAATTGCCGGCACGGTAGCTCAGCGTGTTCGGTCAGAGGGTTAGCTGTCTTCAGTTTTTTTATTACAGAGTCAACGGCTGAACACTGAACTTGAACGTGTGTCATGGGACATCCGCACCGAACAAATGCAACGACCAAATCGATAACAATAAAAATAATAAAAAAAGTGAGCAGGAGATCCCGGGTTCGAATCCCGATCCCGCAAACATTTTCACTCGTCAACACCGATACCGCGTCAGGTCCCGATGCAGCTGACAGCAGTTATCCCTTCCCTCATCTTTTCTTTCTTCCGCTTTCCACCTTCAATTTACATATAACCAATTTTCATGCTCGTCGCTTGAGTTTTTCGAGGTGGTAACCAAAATTATGAGTATCCTCCACGTAAACATAATTTCCTTGTTTCTTCTCTCTCTCGTTTCTTTTCACTGCATGCACTTTAGTCCCAATAAACTACGAAAAGAGTGAAAAAAGTGACTGAAACAGGAGTCAGTAGGGGAAAATGTAACATATTTAACGTGACAGCAGAAAGTTAGAACATTTGTGGCTTACGAAGTTACCGCATGCATAATAACGAAGATATAGTTCCGTAACACAGCAAATACAGTGACTAAACTTCTCACATCAACAAGGAACTATTTATCGTGCCTTGTTACTGCGCAACTCTTTCGCGACCTTACACTTAGGATGTTCGTCCCGTAAACCCATATAAGGAATCCCTCGAGAACGTGGAACAAGTCAGTGTTGAAAATAGACACGCGCGAAAATATACAGTAGAAGAAAAAAATTTTAGTTCACAACGATTACACGTATCTCATTACTACATCGAATAAACGTTGATAAATTTCATCCACAATAGTTCATTTCTACACAAACAAACCGACAGCACAAGACGAAATTCATTGCATAATGATTGATAGTGCTACACACACTGTTGTTGATGTGGAATATTAATTGGTAGGGGTGGTTAGAAGCGAAACACTGGTGGCCCGAGGATAAGTCACGATTAAGGCATTTGTTGGTTTAGAGATGTTTCATTTTATTAGAAAATTGACTCTACCTATCTTCTTCCCAACTTTTCTATTTGTTACTGCATTTTTTATTTGTTTATTTTGACTTATCTACCAGTTACGAGATGTAAGGGTAACATTTACTTTGAGTTCTAAGCATACAGTGGGAAAAGGATAGATGGGTATTCGGTATTTTGATGCGTAGGGAGGAAACGATATTTGTCATAAAGTGTACACACCAACTGTCAAAAATTTTATTTCATATCGACAGAATAATGGTTTGCCGTCTTTAATGAACTGATGTCGCAGTCGATTTAATATACTGGACGAATATTTACAACAGGAAATAAATGGAATGGACAGTTGGATGTTGTGTGCAAAGTCCTTGAAATGTAAAGGATGCTCCGGAGACTTCTTTCCAAGACTATCGGGGCACATACAGGAGTTTTGCAACAAGTGTGGAATTTATTGTATGACCGTAACCTGTCGCAATGGCTCTCGTAACTTGAAACAGAATGTTCTTCTACTTTATCTTTTCACTGCATCACTGTTTCGGCTACGTTTTCGGTTTAGAGTGTATCATGTAATCCATTAAAACTGATTTATTTGTGTTACAGTCAAAACTCACGTCCATCATACATCATTAAAGTACTGTTGGGTAGCCGCACTTTAAAATCAACTACATGACAAGTGTTTCTTGAATGATAATGACGCCACATGTCAAGCTGTACACCGCCTCACAAAGAAGGGAAGCACCCAGAAAACTTCTGTGCGTTCTATCCGAGAACAGGTAATGGACTCTTTGCAACATTTTGTGTCGCCCCGCGCAAATTGGTCCTGGACTAGCAGCCGCCACACTAGGGAAGTACCGTCCCATGGGTATGTATCTTTTAACATCACAACACAAATGGCTGTTTACTGAAAAAAAAACTGTAATGTCAAGTCCGAAGTATTTATTATGTAATTAAAGCATGATGACTAGTTTCGGTCGCTTTCAACAACCGCCTTTAGATCTATTAATAAGCAGAGGAAAAAACAGCCTAAGACAACTTTGTAGCCGCGCGGGATTAGCAGAGCGGTTTAAGGCGCTGAAGTCATGGACTGTGCGGCTGGTCCCGGCGGAGGTTCGAGTCCTCCCTCGGGTATGGGTGTGTGTGTGTTTGTCCTTAGGATAATTTAAGTTATGTAGTGTGTAAGCTTAGGGACTGATGACCTTAAGTCCCATAAGATTTCACATACATTTGAACATTTTTTTTAACAAATTTGTGCAGTTAAGAGGAGGTTTACTACTATCTTTTGGTTCAAAAAATAAATTTTTTAATTTGCATTTTTGGATCCAAAAAAGTGTTTAAAATCCACCCCTGAAACCGTTTTTCCGAATACGGAACGGAAATGTTTGGCATGCGCGGTTGAACAAAACAATGCGCCTGCCTGAAATCGGCCTTTCTCACGCACCAGTTTTTGTCTTTCGGAGGACAAGTTATTGTACCGGTGCTTGGGAGGAAACACCAAATTCAAAGGAAAGTTTGACCACGTGTGTTTGGACGTTAGCCCCCAAGCATTTGCATTCTGGTGTGAAGACTGTGGAGATTGCGACTTTACTGACAGTGAGCAGCTTCAACGAAGGGTATTCAGCAATTCTGAAGGTCATGACAACGATGGACGTCACTCTGGGAGTCTATTCGACGCAGTTCGGATGACCACCGGATTCAAGCGGACGGAAACCGCTTGTCACCGGCCGTACGAGCGGCTCTGAAGCAGCGCAGGATGGCTCAGATCGACCAGAACGTCCTCTATGGGGAAGACGAAGGACTAGTTTATGGACCCAGAATAGCAAATTGAACGTAAGTTGCACAATATTGCATTTATATGTAGTCAAAACTTGAAACGCGTTTTTTTGGAAGTAACTTTTTTTTTATCGAGCGGTATGGTAACGTCAAATCTACTGAACCGATTGGCATGATTCTTTTTTTCCGACGAAGCTAACTAAATTGTCTAGTAGTTTTACCACTTTTATTCCGATCCATCAACTATAAATATTTTTACTTGGCCGACGAAGTCGAAAAATCGATGAAAAAACCCTGTTTTTTCAAATGGCCGCCATTTTGTTTCATATGGTCGAAATCAGCGAGGTACAACTCCTAAAGAATCTTATATACTTCGCTAACCTCAACTCAATTTTGATTTCAGACGAGCCGACTGACCTGCGACATACCGCGCGTGGGGGGTCTAGATCGAATTTTTGTTTCGTTCCAACGACACTTCCACCTTTGCTCTTCGGCATTTCCAGTCGAATAAATTCCAGTTTGTAGAGCAAATGTCAATAAACATTATGACCAAATTTGACTTTCATAACTATAACACATCCCGAGAAAAAAATTCTCAAAGAACATACTTTTTTCGGGTCAAAGATACTAAACCTCCCCTTAAGTAGAACATAGAAAATGTAAAACAGCTGAAAGAGCTCCAATAGCAAAAGGGGACGTGTAACAAATCCACTGAACAGTGTTGTGTAGGTAATATGTTGCTTGTTTAAGATGATCTACCGTTCAAATGTTAACAAAGAGCTGAATATGCGTTGTAAAACATCATCATTAGCAGCAGTCTTGTAATGAAATGCATTCGTATTATGGGCCAGCAATATTAGGACAGTATGTAGTCAAGAATGTTATCGAAAGCAACCCAGTTTGCGAAGTTCAAGACAAAAAAATCTTAAAAAGCTTATACTCAAATCTAGTAATTTTAAAACTATAAAAATAACAAGGGAATGAAGTTAAAATCACAAGAGAGCGAAGCTATTTTACATGGCTAAATGGCAAACAGTCATTCTTACAAAACGTGCATAAGTTGAAGATTAAATGCCATAATCCCAGTCACCCTGGTAAGACACGCCAAAATTATCAAGGAACCTCTCGCGTGCGAGGTCGCGAAAGGCCATTGGTGTTTACGGCATTCGACGCCCCACTTACAGTCTACCGTGCGGCCACAATATTGTCTGATAATGGCAACAGGAGGCGGGACTGGAGGTACCCAATAGTGAGCACAGCGTGAGGCTACGGAGCGTAACTGAAACTGTCTCACAGCGCTAGTGGTGTTGATACAAAGCAGCGCGATGGCAACGATAAACAAAGCAAATATTACAACGTCTACAACAAGTTACCGAAGTTGACATTTCGTCAGAAAGGAACCCAAGGAATTTCGCAGAGTGAGAACGAAGTGGCAAATATCGGCATTTCTGGGAGACGAGTCAGTGGAACGTGTTGTGTAGTATATGCTCGACCGTGCGGACGATATACATGAAGAGTACGATGATGGCTATACATGCGTAACAAGTGAAAGTGATACTGAAACAGGTGTCGAGCCATTTAGTTCATCATCCTTGTCGGACAGATTTCGAATAAGTCCGCAGTAACGTGATCATATAATGCATAAGAAAAATGGCGGATAATCGAGGGAGGACAAGGCGCACTTGTAACAAAAAACTGGCCTTTCTGCCTTCCAAGGGTAGTCGATAAAATTTACAGGATATGCGTGATAGTAACCTATTGCGTAAAGCACATTCCGTGCGATATATGTTACAGCGATTTCAAGAGAAGCAGTGAATGGTACAAATTCAAACAGTGTTACAGAACAGAAAGACGTAAGATAACGAGGTACCGAGAATTGAGAATTGTATCAAGATCAACTAAGATCAATGTCTTATCGCATTCGTATACAATTATCTTGCAAGGCCAGTAGGGAATACTTACGCCACAGTAAGCAAGAGGGGAAAATTGGTGAAAGAAAACTGCATCTATGGTATGAGCACTGCCTTTGGCCAATACGTGGTCAAAATTACTTGCTTTTGCTTGATTCCTGGTCTGCGTATAAAAATCATACTCCTTCACAGCAAACTATCCGTCCTGGAAAGTGCGTGCCACTCCAGTTCATAGCACCTGGAACCACTGGACAAATTTACCCTCTGGATATCAGTTTTTTCCGTGCCTATAAAATATATTATCGCACTATCGCCTTAAATGATAGCCAGTTCCACGATAAGCTCCACGACATACTGTTTCACATTCGTTTGTATGCCATCAAATGCCTTCATTTCTCATCACCCGTTTACAGCAATGTGATTCTAAACGGACTCCATAAGAGCGGATACCTAGCTCAACGGCCTTCACGGTTTGTAACTTCACCTTCGATCTTGATGTTTACGAACCTTTGTGATCTCTGTGGTGCACTATTTTTCATTCGATGTTAATGCTGTAAGCTAATGGTTTGTTTTTAACATTTCTTGAATGTAGATGATGTCCATATTCTGAAGTGTAATACATACATACCATAGAAGGTTCATCTCTACACCTCCCGGACACCCATTTCCTGTCGCCCTCCTGATGCACGTGGTGAGTCATTAGTAGCTAATATTTTCCCTCTCATAATTTTTAACACAACACTTTAAAATGAGCCTTACTAAAGATCGAACTGCGACCTCGCATTTAAGTAAGAGAAGCTGACTTATGATATGCGCTCACATGGCCAACCAAAATAGCCAACAAGACCCACAGATAGTGTGGGAGCGGTTGTAAAAAGAATGGTTCAAATGCCTCTAAGCACTATGGGACTTAACATCTGAGGTCATCAGTCCCCTATACTTAGAACTATTTAAACCTAACTAACCTAAGGACATCACACACACATCCATGCCCGAGGCAGGATTCGAACCTCAGACCGTAGCAGCAGCGCGGTTAAGCACTGAAGCGCCTAGAACCACTCGGCCACAACGGCCAGCGGAGCGGTTGCACTTACAAAGGTTGTCACCTATAAATAATTATAAACTTTATCGTAACGATTGCTGGAAATGAAGTAATGTTTGTTATTAATTAAACGAAATAGCACATAGGATTAATTATCACCGTAAATAATCCGCATTGTATTATCGCTGTAAGTAGCAGGAATTACAATATTATTCTCTTTACAAATTATACAATGAAAGGTGTAAGTATCCGTCGGGATGAGACGACAGATGATGGTGACGGGCGGCATCTCACATGAAGCTGAAGGTGTTCTGCTGTCATAGTTGTAGGCAGGCGCCGTTAGATGGTGCAATGCACTCACTGTCAAGGCAGGAAGATGTGCGGTCGCGGATTAATTGTTGTTGTTGTTGTTGTTGTTGTGGTCTTCAGTCCTGAGACTGGTTTGATGCAGCTCTCCACGCTACTCTATCCTGTGCAAGCTTCTTCATCTCCCAGTACGTTCTGCAGCCTACATCCCTCTGAATCTGCTTAGTGTATTCATCTCTTGGTCTCCCTCTACGATTTTTACCCTCTACGCTGCCCTCCAATACTAAATTGGTGATCCCTTGATGTCTCAGAACATGTCCTACCAACCGATCCCTTCTTCTTGTCGGGTTGTGCCACAAACTTCACTCCAGTCCTATTCATTACCTCCTCATTAGTTATATGACCTACCCATCTAATCTTCAGGATTCTTTTGTAGCACCACATTTCGAAAGCTTCTATTTTCTTCTTGTCCAAACTAGTTAGCGTCCATGTTTCACTTCCATACTTGGCTGCACTCCATACATATACTTATAGAATCGACTACCTGACACTTAAATCTATACTCCATGTTAACAAATTTCTCTTCTTCAGAAACGCTTTCCTTGCCATTGCCAGTCTACATTTTATATCCTCTCTACTTCGACTTTCATCAGTTATTTTGCTTCCCAAATAGCAAAACTTCTTTACCACTTTAAGTGTCTCATTTCCTAATCTAATTCCCTCAGCATCACCCGACTTAATTCGACTACATTCCATTATCCTCGTTGTGCTTTTGTTGATGTTCATCTTATATCCTCCTTTCAAGACACTATCCATTCCGTTCAACTGCTCTTCCAAGTCCTTTGCTGTCTCTGACAGAATTACAATGTCATCGGCAAACCTCAAAGTTTTTATTTCTTCTCCATGGATTTTAATACCTACTCCGAATTTTTCTTTTGTTTCCTTTACTGCTTGCTCAATATACAGATTGAACAACATCGGGGAGAGGCTACAACCCTGTCTCACTCCCTTCCCAACCGCTGCTTCCCTTTCATGTCCCTCGACTCTTATAACTGCCATCTGGTTTCTGTACAAATTTTAAATAGCCTTTCGCTCCCTGTATTTCACCCCTGCCACCTTCAGAATTTGAGAGTATTCCAGTCAATATTGTCAATATTGTCTCTAAGTCTACAAATGCTAGAATCGTAGGTTTGCCTTTTCTTAATCTAGCTTCTAAAATAAGTCGTAGGGTCAGTATTGACTCACGTGTTCCCATATTTCTACAGAATCCAAACTGGTCTTCCCCAAGGTCGGCTTCTACCAGTTTTTCCATTCGTCTGTAAAGAATTCGCGTTAGTATTTTGCAGCCGTGACTTACTAAACTGATAGTTCGGTAATTTTCACAACTGTCAACACCTGCTTTCTTTGGGATTGGAATTATTATATTCTTCTTGAAGTCTAAGGGTATTTCGCCTGTCTCATACATTTTGTCAGGACTGGCTCTAGCGAGGCTGTCAGTAGTTCTAATGGAATGTTGTCTACTCCCGACGCCTTGTTTCGACTTAGGTCTTTCAGTGCTCTATCAAACTCTTCACGCAGTATCATATCTCCCATTTCATTTTCATCTACATCCTCTTCTATTTCCATAACATTGCCCTCAAGTACATCGCCCTTGTATAGACCCTTTATATACTCCTTCCACCTTTCTGCTTTCCCTTCTTTGCTTAGAATTGAGTTTCCATCTGAGTTCTTCATATTCATACAAGTCGTTCTCTTTTCTCCAAAGGTCTCTTCAATTTTCCTGTAGGCAGTATCTATCTTACCCCTAGTGAGATAAGCCTCTACATCCTTACATTTGTCCTCTAGCCATGCCTGCTTAGCCATTTTGCACTTCCTGTCAATCTCATTTTTGAGACGTTTGTATTCCTTTTTGCCTGCTTCATTTACTGCATTTTTATATTTTCTCCTTTCATCAATTAAATTCAATATTTCTTCTGTTACCCAAGGATTTCTACTAGCCCTCGTCTTTTTACCTACTTGATCCTCTGCTGCCTTCACTACTTCATCCCTCAAAGCTACCCATTCTTCTTCTACTGTATTTCTTTCCCCCATTCTTGTCAATTGTTCCCTTATGCTCTCCCTG
The DNA here is from genome assembly GCF_023898315.1 of Schistocerca nitens. Classification (NCBI taxonomy): domain Eukaryota; kingdom Metazoa; phylum Arthropoda; class Insecta; order Orthoptera; family Acrididae; genus Schistocerca; species Schistocerca nitens. Next base: position 363,609,138 of record NC_064615.1, on the reverse strand, counting down.
AAACTCTGTACAACCTCTGGTTTAGTCAGTTTATCCAGGTCTCATCTCCTTAATTCCCACCTTTTTGCAGTTTCTTCAGTTTTAATCTACAGTTCATAACCAATAGATTGTGGTCAGAGTCCACATCTGCCCCTGGAAATGTCTTACAGTTTAAAACCTGGTTCCTAAATCTCTGTCTTACGATTATACAATCTATCTGATACCTTTTAGTATCTCCAGGCTTCTTCCATGTATACAACCTTCTTTTATGATTCTTGAACCATGTGTTAGCTATGATTAAGTTGTGCTCTGTGCAAAATTCCACCAGGCGGCTTCTGCAGAGCTATTTGGCATATAGACTTGTACTACTGTCGTAGGCGTGGGCTTCGTGTCTATCTTCGCCGCAGCAATGCGTTCGCTGTGCTGTTTGTAGTAGCTTACCCGCATTCCTACTGTTTTATTCATTATTAAACCTACTCCTGCGTTACCCCTATTTGATTTTGTATTTATAACCCTGTATTCACCTGACCAAAAGTCTTGTGCCTCCTGCCACCGATCTTCACTAATTCCCACTATATCTAACTTTAACCTATCCATTTCCCTTTTTAAATTTTCTAACCTACCTGCCCGATTATGGGATCTGACATTCCACGCTTCGATCCGTAGAACGCCAGTTTTCTTTCTCCTGATAACGACGTCCTCCTGAGTAGTCCCCGCACGGGTATCCGAATGAGGGACTATTTTACCTCCGGAATATTTTACCCAAGATGACGTCATCATTTATCCATACAGTAAAGCTGCATGCCCTCGGGAAAAATTGCGGCCGTAGTTTCCCCTTGCTTTCAGCCGTTCGCAGTACCAGCACAGCAAGGCCGTTTCGGTTAGTGTTACAAGGCCAGATCAGTCAATCATCCAGACTGTTGCCCCTGCAACTACTGAAAAGGCTGTTGCCGCTCTTCAGTAAACACACGTTTGTCTGGCCTCTCAACAGATACCCCTCCGTTGTGGTTGCACCTACGGTACGGCTATCTGAATCGCTGAGGCACGCAAGCCTCCCCACCAACGGGAAGGTCTATGGTTCATGAGGGGAGGCGCGGATTAATAGCGACTACAATCTCTATAACATTTCACCGAAAACACTAAAAAATAATTCTGGCGGAAATCCTTCTCATTCAATATCTTATCAGGGGTCTTTTTCGTACTGGAATAAGTATTTAAATCCTTCTTCCTTTTGGAATATGTCCGAAAGAATAGACACCACATATACGTATATAATTAAGGGAAGGTCGGCCAATGATCTCCACAGTGGAGATGTACTACATCATGCTCGAACTCTTACGGGAATCTGCGAAATGTCGCTAATAATGAGGATAACGGGCAAGGGGAACTACATTAGCAGCGTGTGGATAAGTTGAGAATTTGAGTCTGATGGGAGGGGTGCTAGGGTGGTCCGTGCAGTCACAACGATCACCGTGTCCGAATGGCGCAGCGGTCAGCGCTTCTGCCTAGTAAGCAGGATATCTGGGTTCTAATCCCGGCCCAGAACAAGTTTTCAACTTTCCCCATTGATTTAAATCAACGCCCACTCCCAGACAATGTCTGTAATTCTTTTGTGTCGTAAAATTTCTACTCCTCAATCACTGTCCTGCACCGCGTGTCTTTCAGTGGCAATGTGAGAACTAAAAGCTGTTTTATTTTGAGAATATTTATGCTCCCTACAACGTATATCAAGAGAGCGGTCTGTCTAGCCAATGTAGTAACTGTCGCAGTCGTTGCAATTAATCTGGTAAACATCAGATTTATGGAACTTACTGGTCATTGAGCCAATTCGGTGTTATAGGCGCGCCTTAAGCGAATTAATAGTCTGCATACCTGTCGTAACATCCGTCTTGTGGAAACATTGCTCAGTTTTTTGAGACATGATTATTATAGCTCGTAGCTGTTAATTTAACTTTAGTTGTACGATTTCTTCTCATTTTAGGTAACTGACTGAACAATCCTGTTCTATTTATAATGTGAAATCGATTTTTAGATGAATAGTATTCGTCAATGGTGCAAAGTTATTAATGTCAGCCTCTTTCCCATTAAATAAAAACATGTACGTATAGCTTGTATACTGTTTTACTGTTTCTCTTCTAATGAATTCTTTTGGAAGAACATATTTTCAAGACCGATGATCCACTAAGATGGCAGTTAAGCTACTGTCTGTTGCAAGCCCATCTTTCTGATGTCCACCTCAAAGAGAAAAGTGGCTGCGCTGTCAGCGCGCCAGATTACTAACTAAAGGGACCTGGGTTCATTTCTCGTGAGCGGGTCGGAGATTATTTTTCCGCTCGGGGACTGGGCGTTGTTTTATTATTATGTTCATATCGTCGTAACTGACAAGTAAGTCGTCTCCAGTATGTGTTGTATCGTCTTTCTGTTACTAAGATAGCTGAATGGGCACAACCTCAAAAGCCACTAAACTAATAAAAAGTCTTTCTGATGATAAATTTTACCATTAAAAGCAAAATAGTTGCAGGGTAACGACATATCTAGCAGTTCGATCAGTTCCCTAATTTCACCTAAACTCAGTTTGTTAATGTGACCAAATTATATACAAAGACGATGCCATAGGATCTTTGCGAATTCTATGGAAGTACTTTATTATTTTTTATTTATTTATATAATTGCAAAATTTGTTTCGCCTATTGGCACCTCTTAGTGAACCTGGCTATGTACTTGTGAATCATGCCGTATGTAGCGCTATATATCATGCAGTTTATTATTTTAATGCAGTTTGGATCGATTACTATTAATAGCTGTCTACAGTTTATTCTATTTTGTCACTGTGTAGTTTGTAATAACATTAGAGTATTAGAACTTTTGGATTGAATAATAAATATTTTCGTCCTTTGCGCACACCATTACTAGCGGCCTCTGGCGCTTTCACTTGGTAACTACTGGTGACTTCCAGCATCGTTTCTCTTCGCTCTCTTCAGCGCAACTTTCGTCTTGTATCTTAAATTATCTGTATTGTCATTTGGGTTGTCTGCTGTGGCTGTGGCTGTTCCAGACATGCATATCTGATTATATTTCAGTCACTTATAACGACGGTATGTAACCTTTCATGAAACGTGTTTTAACAGGAACTATAGCCCATTCGTATAATTATTCTAACACCTGCTGAAACTTCGTTTTTCTAGGATGGTTTGAGAATGGACACTATGTCCGAAACTAATCACCTACAATAAATAGAGGATACTTCTTAATGCAACTTACGATCATTTATTTCAATACTAAATCTGTGTTGCTGCACTGCGAATCTGGGTACAGTGGAAGTAATAAATATTTCAATAAAATAATATAATGGAGTCCGAAGGGATTTCTTAACTTTCTTATTTACTTCTGAATAAGTATCGCGTAACTGTTAGACTGCTTACAGTGGCGTCAGACGTTTTGGCAACATGGACTCTAACCGTTGAATAGTTCGTTCGATTTCCTTCACGTATCTACATGCGTTTTCTTCCTCTTTAGATGAGATGCGTAGTATTACGATTAAAAAGGCACTAATGAGACATTCATAAACACACAGTAGACATACAAACATCTAAATTTTAAGCTCTTATAGCTTCCCTCTGTAGAAAATTCCAAAAGCACCGAAACTGAATGTAGCCTATTACATAAGGTATCTATGTTTTTTGGTCTCCTTGAATTTAAAATTTTTTGTTTCCGTCCTCGCTATGGAATCCGTTTAACTATATGAAGACCTCGGCTTTAAACAGTGCTAAGGGACGGTCGACGAGAAACAGAGTTACTACATGCAAAACGTGGTACGTGATGTGCTTCATTCAAGTTATTTGGAAGCTCTTTATAAACTGAGAAATGGCAACTCGAAGTTAGGATTCTCGCTAATGGCAACTTTCTCAGGATGTGTGCATGCAAATAGTGGCAAATGCCAGAAATATTGCTGGTAGTAGTAGTAGTAGTAGTAGTAGTAGTAGTAGTAGTAGTAGTAGTAACACTTGTGGTGTTCGTACGGCGTAAATGCCTTTAAGTGCCGATTTTTACGAGTCTGAAAATGATGTCTATAACTAACACTCAAAGGTCTTAAGTATGTTCTCGAACGCAAATGTGCGTCAAAAGTATTCAAATGGCTACGAGCACTATGCGACTTAACTTCTGAGGTCATCAGTCCCCTAGAACTTAGAACTATTTAAACCCAACTAACCTAAGGACATCACACAATCCATACCCGTGGTAGGATTCGAACCTGCGACCGTAGCGGTCGCGCGGTTTCAGACTGCAGCGCCTAGAACCGCTCGGCCATCCCGGCCGGATCAAAACTATTACTGATCACGTACATTGTTAACGTGCTGCAGTAAGCCTCTTTGCTATAGTTATTTTTTTACATTTTGCTGAATCGTAGATTAATTTTTAAGTTGTTACACATCATAATTGCAAAACACGTTAATGCAAATCTTAATATAAAAAACAGAAACATTTTGGTCATTTTAGATTTGTGTTTTTGAGAGGTTTCGTAGTAGAGGTCGCAAAATCCCCAAGATGGGTGATATATCACAGAAGTTCGAAATTTACCACGGATTTCAAAGCTGGATTATTCTCATAATTTCCACAATGAAATTCTGCCTCGAAATCTGGCGGACAATTCAAACAGATTCTGGTCATATGTAAAGTACAACAGCGGCAAGACACAAACAACAGCTTCAACGAATGATAGTGATGGCAATGTTATCGATGACAATGCCACTAAACCAGAGTTACTAAATACGGATTGCGAAATTCCTTCACCATAAAAGACAGACAGTACTCCACAATTCGAATCAAGAACTGCTGCCAACAGGGGTAACTTAGAAGTCGATATCTTCACTGTAATCACTTAATAAAGGAAGTCTTCCGCTACAGATTACCAATTAGGTTCCTTTCAGGGCATGCTGATAAATAGTTCTATCTCCATGTTTAAATCACATGCAACAACTCACTGGACGAAAGATACGTACCTAAAGACTCGAAAATGCACAAGTCATACCAACACTCAAGGAAGGAAATAGGAGTAATCCACTGAATTACAGACTTGTATCACAGACCTCAATTTACAGCAGAATTTTTGAAATTATACTGTGTTCGATCATTTACCTTAAGGAAAATGGTCTATTTACACAGAGCACGGATTCAGAACATATCGTTCTTGTGAAACATAACTAGCCCTTTAATCTCACGAAGTAATGCGTACCATCCACAGGGAATCTCGAATTGATTCAGTATTTTTAGATTTCCAGGAGGCTTTTAGTACCATTCCTCACAAGCGGCTTCTAATCAAATTCCTTGCCTATGGAGTATCGTCTCAGTTTTGCGACAGGACTCGTGATTTCCGTCAGAAACGTTATAGTTCGTATCAACTGACGGCAAGTCGTCGAGTAAAGTCATTTGTGGTGCTTCCCGCGGAAGTGTTTTAGGCCCTCCGCTGTTTCTAGGTTGTATAAATGATTTAGAAGACTGTCTCCAGATAATGTTGTCGTTTATTGTCTAGTTAAGTCATCAGAAGATCAAAACTAATTGCAAAATGATTTAAAAAAAGATATCCGTGTGGTGCGTTAAGTGGCGGTCGACCCTAGATTACGCAAAGTGTGAGGTCGTCCACATGAGAATTAAAAGGAATCCTTTAAATTGCGGCTTCACGTTAAATCACGCAAATCTAAGGGCTGTCAATTCAGCGAAATATTTTTGCACATAAAATTCAATTCCCAGGTGCGCAATAAATGTTTAAAGTTTTTACTTGGTGTAGACCAAATATTCAGATCCGGAACCGCTCGTAATACATTCCCACACCGAGCAGAGACGTAATCAATAAGCGCAAACGGCAGCACCTAATGTGTCATTTTGGGAGCCTTTCACTACGAAACCACAACATGTAACATCCGAGCTCAGCCAACCGTGGCGTCCTAGTACTAATGGAAAGTGCGAAAACAAGGGGAATCGACGATACCTGAGACACCATAGTGGGAACCCGTCTGATGACGCCTCCAGATAATGAGGGAAAATGACCGAATCGCTGGCCACGATGACATTATGTTCATCTTAAATACGGCCCCTTCAGAAGCGTCAGTCTGTGTGCAGTCATCCCATCTGCATCTTTGAATCCGACAGAATGATAGTCTCGCTAGCTACACGATAACGTGACGGGCTAATTGTGGTGTGTTGCCTACTGTGGCGAGAAGCCTTAATCACTGAGACCACAGCCAGTCGCTGTAGTGGGACTTGGCCGCTGCAAGCTACCACCGATGTATGGACAAGTCTGAACCTTCCCCTGGTGAAGCGCAGCACCAAGTACATCGAACTACCGCCTACACCCTCGTGGACAAGATACCTGAATGTAAGTCTGCAGGCTTTCGTGGCCGTTGTCACTGAAGTTAAAATCTTCTGGGTTATTAGGCCGCGTCATGTTTCTTCTAAAATGTTCGACGTTTCGACCCCTCCGATGGGATCTTCCTCAGGATCTTTTGGTGTCCACTACTGCTGGAACACTGTCAGAGAAGAGTGTCGCGTCCACTTATAGAGGTAGTTTTCTGGCGTTCGTGCTGGAGAAGTGATAGTATTGGTTAAAATTCATATGGCTACCATTGGTGGGCCATAGTCATAGGCTAATATTCCCGCTCTGATGCAGAAGAAAGGGCGTTGGTAGCTTATCTTCTGTGGTTACCATTGGCGGTCCATCGTCATTGGCTAGAAAGGCACTATTCGACACTTATGCTGGAGAAGGGTTATTGGTTGAAATGCCTGCTACCACTATTGGTCGGTCGTCATCAGTAGCTAGATTCGAAACGGACAGAGCAAGAGAGGGGGAATGTTTACCCAAAATATTATTGTCCGCCGATGTGACTTGCAGCGCGTTGTTTATGCCGCCCACATACCGCGGCTGCGTATTTACTTCCTTGATGGCGGGGAGCCACGATGCCGGAAGCCTATAGCCGTTCTCTCTATTGAAATTAGGTGCATTCTTAGAAATTTCTTTAGCCAGTACCCGTACATTTTTAAAATCGATGTCAATGCCACAGTGATGTTCCGCTACTGCCGATTTTGCACTTTGTTTTAGCCTCACGTGCCGTTCGTGTTCCTTACTGCGTTCTTTAACAGTTCTTCACGTTCTGCCTATATACACTTTGCCGCAGCCACATGACACTTGATAGACGCCGGCATTCTGGAGGTAATCAGGTGCATCAGTTTTCCGTCGGAAAAAGTCTTTTATTTTATTTTTTTTTGACTAAACAAAGATGTCTGAATACCATTTTTCTTTAAAATTCTGCATATGCGGTCAGTGAGCCCAGAAACTAACGGTAACCTGACAGAGTGAGAAGGCGGTTCCTTGTCATTCTTCTTAGTGGTATAAATATTCAAACTTAAAGCCCTGTCGATTGAATAACTATCATACCCATTTGCCTTCAATGTCCTCTTCAAAAAATTCAACTCCGATTCCAAGTTGTCGTCATCGCTGATACGGAAGGCATGTCAAGATAGTGTTGAGTACTGCTTGCTTCTGGGCTGGGTGGTGGTGCGAAGTGGCATCTAAATAACTGTTTGTGTTAGTCGGCTTTCTGTACACTCTGTGACCTAGAGTGTTATCAGATCTTCTGTATACCAACACATCTAGGAGCGGGAGACCGACCTTACTCTCAACCTTAAAGGTGAATTTGATTTTGGGGTGAATTCTATTTAATAAACTGTGGAACACATGAAGTTCTTCTTCGCGGTGTGACCAAATAACAAATGTATCGTCCACATTCAAAATACCTTAATACCGCATCCTGGTTTGTACGTAGTACTGCCTCCCTGGCTGTATGCTGTTTTGCTGATTTGGGTCCTGGGCTTCCGCCTTTATGACATCCGACACCTGTCGCCCGTGATATGCTGTTGGCACCCGCTTGGTCCATCTTCGAGAATGCTGTGGGGGGGGGGGGGGGGGGGGGGGAGAGGGGGTCACTAGCTGCCAGAGAACCGTGATAGGCTTGCGCCTACAGACTCCTGCCTCGGCCACCTGCACGACACCGCCGCTGGGTCATTGTTCTGGCCTGCGCAACGGCCATGGCCAACGAAGTGCTATGTCTGCGTTCCATGACGCACCAGAATGTACGAATCACGGCGCTTTCCACGGCACCGGAGAAGAGAATCCACGCTGAAAATCTCAAGTCATAAACGTGATTCCAGACAAAGCTGTTTCTCTACCACTTTACGGTCTGTGACACCCCGACTAAGAGCGTCACTTTTCGTACCTACTAAAAATCCTGAAGCGAGGGTGACCTCTAGGATACCTAGGGATAAAAATTACGAAGAACTTAAATTTGCACGATCACAAAGATAATGTTGTGGGGAAGGTGAACCAGAGATTGGAAAAACACTTGGAACGTGCAACAAATCCACTAAAGAGATATGTGTGACCTCTGCTAGAGTGCCGCTGTACTGTGTGGGATCCTTACCAGATTAATGGAGGACACCCAAAAAGTTAAAAAAAAGGGCAAAGTGTTTTGTATTTATCACGAAATAGGGGAGAGATTGTCACGGATGTGATACATGAGTTGGAGTGGGGGTTACTAAAACAATTGCATCTTTCATTGCGGCGTGATCTTTTCAGGAAATTATACTCTTCAGCTTACTCCTCAAAATGCGAAAATATTTTGTCGACGCTCACCTACATATGGAGAAATGATCACCGTAATAAAATAAGCGAAATCAGAGCTCATACGGGAAGGTTATGACTTCGTTTTCCCCGCGCGCTGTTCGAGAACGGAATGGTAGAGAAATAGTGTGAACCCTCTGCCAGGCAGAACAGTCATGTACATATAGAGGTCGAAAGTTTCGTTCGTTTGCCCAGCAAGTAAACAGTGGTAAGTCAATACTAACCTTCGAAGTAAGTTTTCTAATTTACAAGACCTCATACAACATGTAACTTTCTAAGAGTCGCTTCCTTTCAGTCTTCATTTTTCAGAAATGGAGCCAACTCTACAGCTCAGTGTCTAAGTGTCGCTGTTTACATTTTTCTCCTTGGCTGTAATATTACACATGCATCTGTAAAAGCTAAACTTAAGCAAGGCCCCAGAGTCCGATGGAATGCCTGTCAGAGTAAACACACGATTTTCCATCGACTTAATTCCCATTTTAACCATAATGTACATTAGATCCTCCAACAAAGAAACAAAAATCTGCACTTAATGTTTGGAAGAACGCGCAGACGCCACCCGCCTACAAGCAGAGTAGCAGAAGCGATCCGCAAAACTACCGCTCAGTCACACTGACATCCGGCTGTTCTAGAACCCCAGAGCATACTCTGAACTCCAACATAAACAGGAAGATAATTGTCACCTCCACATCTACCAGTACTGATAACGAAAAGTGTTTGTTACAAATCCTGGAAGACACTAATCAAGACAGTGAGGCACGTTCAGTATTTGTTGACTTCCTAAAAACGTTTGAGTCCTTACCATGTCAATGTTTATTTAGAAATGTCGCAAAAGAAGCTGAGTAGCACCGTGGTAGAATCCGCAACAGATTTTTGTGGCCAGGTTTATTTAGGTGTGTCCGTCACTATGTGTCGCACTGTCGAGAGTGCCAGAGGAGAAACCACCTGGCCGACTCATACCAATTCCACCAGCCAAAACGCCTTTCCAGCGTGCTGGGATTGACCTCCTTGGACGATTTCCAACGTCTGCTAGTGGCAATAGATGGATTATTGTTTGCACTGATTATGTGACACGCTAGGCCATTACAAAAGCCGTGAAAACAGCCGAAGCGTTCGAGGTAGGCAAATTCATCGTGGAAGACATTGTACTAAAACACGATGCCCCAAGGTCGTTAATTACGGATCGAGGGCAAGTTTTTCAATTGAATCTTGTGACAGAGATAAACAGTCGGTGCAACATTACTCATCACATGACGGCTGCCTACCATCCGCAAACTAACGGGCTTACTGTACGCCTTAATAAGACCCTGGCCGACATGCTATCGATGTTCGTCAATGTTGAGCAGAGGTGCTACCTTTCGTGACATTTGCCTACAACACCGCCAAACAAGACACCACGCCCTTTTTCCTGGTGCATGACCGTGAGGCGGCGACGACGATGGACACTGTGTTTCCATTACATCCTGATGACGTGGACGACGACTGCATCGGTGTTAACCAGAGCTGAGGAATCTCGGCAGTTAGCTCGACTCCGCACGCTGCAGGCTCACGGAAACGATCGCCGAAGGTATGACGCGAGCCACAGCCCTGTTGTTTACCAGCCTGGTGACCTCGTCTGGAGCTTCACTCCTGTTCGGAAGATTGGTCTCTCTGACAAGCTCCTCAGGTGCTACTTTGGACCCTATAAGATTGTAAGACAGTTGTCTGATTGTAACCTCCCCCTCACTTATCGACCTTAACGACAGTGAAAAATTAAACCGCGTGTACCTAATGGAAATTTGGGAACGCAATCGTCACCGAAGTTAATCTGTCGGTAAAGAGCGAGGAAAGGGTTACATCTAAATGAAAGGAAAAATGCAAATGAAACTGGTGGAAATTAATTTTGAAAGGGGGTAAAGTTAATAAAGAAAGTAAATGTGCGGCCGTTACGTTAACAATTAACTAGCGGTAATTAGATATTTGAGATATGGGGGAAATTACGGTCGCCAGTCCTAAGGACAATTACTATAGTAACTGAAAAAGAAAGGTTATTGCACATATAATTAGCACTAGAAGCGTGGCAACTGAAGGTTGACAAGTGTAGTGTGAAAACTGAAAGTTTGTCAGAAGTAATAAACTTCGCTACACTCTGACTCAATTTAGCAAAAGAATTAATAAAACCGTAAAATCGAAAGTTAATTTAGTGTCTGAAGTTAATAGTGAGCTTTCTTTCTGAAGCACATCGAAATTCAGTAAAATACGGTTAGTCTTGGACTACCTCAACAATCATTTCAAAAGCAACTTGAATCAACGCAATTTAGAAATAAGACATTTAACTTTGAACTTGAATTAAATGATTCTGAACAACTGACAATAGTAAAATTTAGTACCTACCAAGCTCAACTGCAGTCACAGGTAAGCTAATATACGGTAGCAAAACTCGCACTCTTAATTTGTGCTTGTGTAATCTAAATATTGTAGCCAGCTATGTATACTTTAACTGAACTTTGAAATTAAAGCAGTGAAATAAAATAATATTGCTTTAATGCTGGCGTTTGAATTTCAACGACACTCGGGTTCATTTCGGAAAAGGAAGGGACCCTGCTTGGCAATGCAATTGGGACAATGAGCAACAAAGGTTCATGCTACGTTGCTGTAATTTTGTGATTTGAACAGTTTGAAAAGCTGAAGTCTGCCATACAGTTCTGAAACTTTACGTGCTTTTAGTCTTCCTTGTTGGTTGATTGAAGGTTTGAAGTCGCCGATCAAGGAGGTGGCGACAGTCACTCATTGTCGGCCGTCGCTGTTGCAGAAGCTGGATGCTGGCGCGCCTTCTTCTCGACAAGGTCACCAGGCGAAACGGGCTCTTGATGTGTGCCAGCTAGTGCTTCCCGTCCGCGACACCGTGCTAGAAACTACCATAGCCAGTCGATCGCAATTACATGCTGCCAAACCCCGAAAGCCCGGCAACTTGCGGGAGCGTCACACAACACACCTGCTCAATCGCACTACTCCAACCAGACTCTCCCTCGCTGCCCGCGCTCCACGCGGCAGAGTTAACACTACCAAAGATCCTACACACTTTCGTTCTTCACACGACCTATCGATGTATTCGTTCGATAGCATAGTTTTCCCTAGGCAAGACCCAGCGTAAAATACAAATAATATTTACAAAACAAACCAATTATACATCGACATAAATGCATAAATATATATATACAAATATTAAAACAATTACAATATATAAAGACAGAAATGTTATATCATCAGGTAACAAAATAAGGAAAAAATTATGGTACAATAGATGGAAATAGGAGGATATGCATTTCCGGCGTTACATGATGTTACTTATGACGTTGAAGATTTCGACCCCGACACAAGACGACGAAAGATCAAAGATAAGGTCCACGTCCTTCAAATGAGGCCCTGCAAGGATCCTGCAACCCAGGGTAAATTCGAAGCTCCGGCGACAGGCAACAAGCGGAAAGGTGACGAAGAGCGTAGCGGCAAAAGAAGTTCTAAGAAGATCACCGCCAGGGCGAGAATCAGTTATCGGGAGTCGGAGTATGCAGGACCGATGACTCGTTCCTGGACTAGGAGGACGTAACAGCGAGACGCTGTTCCCTTAAGGAGGGAACAATGTCGGAGCAGAGGCTGAGAAGCACCGTGGTCTAGTGGTTTGCCGGCACGGTATCTCAGCGTGTTCGGTCAGAGGGTTTAGCTACCCCTTCTAATAAAAAAAACTGACTGAAAGTATCAACGAACAACCTGAACGGGTGTCATCGGACGTCCGCCACGAAAAAATTCAACGAACAATATACAGGGTTATTACAAATGATTGAAGCGATTTCACAGCTCTACAATAACTTTATTATTTGAGATATTTTCACAATGCTTTGCACACACATACATAAACTCAAAAAGTTTTTTTAGGCATTCACAAATGTTCGATATGTGTCCCTTTAGTGATTCGGCAGACATCAAGCCGATAATCAAGTTCCTCCCACACTCGGCGCAGCATGTCCCCATCAATGAGTTCGAAAGCATCGTTGATGCGAACTCGAATGCGTGAGGATTCTCTACCGCCGAAATTCGCACATTGTGTCTGTTCACTTCACCATTAAGAAAAAATGTTGCTTCATCACTGAAAACAAGTTTCGCACTGAACGCATGCTATTCCATGAGCTGTTGCAACCGCGCCGAAAATTCAAAGCGTTTGACTTTGTCATCGGGTGTTAGGGCTTGTAGCAATTGTAAACGGTAAGGCTTCTGCTTTAGCTTTTTCCGTAAGATTTTCCAAACCGTCGGCTGTGGTGCGTTTAGCTCCCTGCTTGCTTTATTCGTCGACCTCCGCGGGCTACGCGTGAAACTTGTCCGCACGCGTTCAACCGTTTCTTCGCTCACTGCAGGCCGACCCGTTGATTTCCCCTTTCAGAGGAATCCAGAAGCTTTAAACTGCGCATACCATCGTCGAAGTGGATCTTTGTTGAACTTCGTCCTGAAGTGTCGTTGCACTGTTATGACTGACTGATGTGAGTGCATTTCAAGCACGACATACGCTTTCTCGGCTCCTGTCGCCATTTTGTCTCACTGCGCTCTCGAGCGTTCTGGTGGCAGAAACCTGAAGTGCAGCTTCAGCCGAACAAAGCTTTATGAGTTTTTCTACGTATCTGTAGTGTGTCGTGACCATATGTCAATGAATGGAGCTACAGTGAATTTATGAAATCGCTTCAATCATTTGTAATAGCCCTGTATAGAACAAAATGAGATCAGCAAAAAAAGTGGTTATGATATTAAACTGCCGCATGGAGAGTCGTGAATTCAAAACCCACTTGGAGTGTACCATTTAAATTTATATATTCGGTTCGAGTATATTCTAGAAGTATCCACAAATGTCAAACATCATTGTACTGGAATGTTCTGTAGCTGCATATATACTGTATGTGTTCTGGCCGGAGGCAGTTCGCTCCGCGCTCTTGTATGTGCAAGTGCTGAAAAAACCTCCGTTGAGTGAAGTTATGTGACAATATGAATATGCGGGATACTAAATAAAATTTCTGTATCTATACATTCTAGGAGTCACTTCCTTTCACCCTTCATTTTTCAGAAATAGAGCCAATAGCTTAGTGTCGTTGTTTACATTTTTCTCCTGTACCCTAATATTACAGATGCGTCTCTGGCGTTGAGAAACAACTGAAAAACCTAAACTTAAGCAAGGCCTCAGATAAGTTGATAGGGAGAATGCAGTATGTTATCTTGATAAGTCGACAGAAGTAACTTCAGGAAAGCCCAGGGAATGCCTACTAGGGAATGTCACAGCTTTGTTTGACACAGGAGCCCGCATCTCGTGATCGTGCGGTAGCGTTCTCGCTTCCCACGCCCGGGTTCCCGGGTTCGATTCCCGGCGGGGTCAGGGATTTTCTCTGCCTCGTGATGGCTGGGTGTTGTGTGCTGTCCTTAGGTTAGTTAGGTTTAAGTAGTTCTAAGTTGTAGGGGACTTATGACCACAGCAGTTGAGTCCCATAGTGCTCAGAGCCATTTGAACCATTTTTTGACACAGGAAAGCTGAAAGGCTTGAGCTGTCGGACGCTTGAAGCTACACGCCAATTATCTCGCGAAAGCCTGCTTACCTCTCTCGAAGGAACTGAGAGGGCAACATAAATTACAGCCCGCACAGATGCGTCTGTACTGTCATATTTCGCGCTTCATAAGTGATTGGAACGGAAAGAAATCTCAGTATACGGTTCAGTGCTAAGTACATTGCAGTTCAGTTTTGTGCACAGTAGTTATGTGGATTTAGAAGAAGCCGGGGCGCGGCGGAACCATGGGGCAGAACGAAAACTAGGGGTTTATTTTAGCGGTGAAGTAGTGCACTCAAGAATTACTTTCAGGAACTATTATTCAAGCGAAAAGAATGGTAAAAAGGCATTGTAGAAGTGTCAATAGTTTCTACCAGTAACATGTTTGCGCTTCTTTTCCGTGAACATATTGTAATAGAAGTAACTCTCCATCTGCAGGGTAAGCAAAGACTAGTAGGTAAACTAGTTCTCTCTTCCTTTAAATCTCAAAACGCATGGTAGGCCCATTACTTTAGTGCGTTTATTTTTCAAAAGAGCCTTGTTGGTTCTGAACTAAGTAATCTTAGGTGGAGGCAGAACTTACTGGGGCGGAACGGACCGAGACTGTTCTGCCTCCAGTTAGATTCAAATGGCTCTGAGCACTATGGGACTTAACATCTTAGGTCATCAGTACCCTAGAACTTGGAACTACTTAAACCTAACCTAAGGACATTACACACATCCATGCCCGAGGCAGTATTCGAACCTGCGACCGTAGCGTTAGCGCGGTCCGAGGCATCCGAACATGAGAAGTTTCTAATGCTCAAACTTGCTAGCTGAAGGCTTGCTCTGGTGCTCGGGCAATGGGCTTCAATCGTGCAAGCGTTTTCAAGTTTCTTGAGCTTTTGGTAGGTGTTGTTGACAAGTACAGATCGCATTTATAATTGCGACGAGGCAGGGCTGTGTGGCAACCCAAAGGGGCACTCGATGGTTATTTCTCCACGAGGAAAGAGTCAGTTACACATTCGTACCTCATAAGGGAAACGAGAAACCGTAACAGCAGCAATATGGGGTTCAGCTGCCAGCGCCTACTTGCCTCCTACGCTGATCGTCTCCAGAAGCTGGATTCACAGGAAGTTCTAGTTGCGTCTTACTGCAGGTGGTTGGGGAGTATGCAGTGAACCAGGCTGAGTGAACACGGAGATTTTTACCAAGTGGTAAACGCACACAAGGAATCTCCGTGTCTCTCGCTTGGCGAGAGAACAACGTGTCTTCCGCCCCATTCTCCTCATAGACGGCAGTCTCTCTATGTATCCCTGAAGAAGGCTCTTAGTTCATACTAAAAGGGAGTGATTTGAAAGTGGCTCAGAACACATCCTGAATGAGTTACCTTTCTATGGCAAGTAGTCAGCTTTTGTATCACGATTTCTAAACGCTGCGACCATAAGATCTGCTTTGAAAGTATTGGATTGTCAATATGTCTTCACTGATGCAGACTTCTTATCGTTAGCACCAATTGATCGACCTATGGAAGAAGAGACACCAAGCCTATCAACTTCGTCTGACCCTGTCATAGAACCATCAGCGACTCCTGTCTCTGACAATTTGCCGAAACAGACTGCATCAGAAGTAGGCCCGTTGCAGAAAGTGCTCCCCCTTCAATTTACACATCATTTACACATGCTGCCATTCCAAAAGTGGATGCGAAACTAAGGAGAGGTACAAAAAGAAAAGAAAGGTCGTGCTGTGATTCTGACTTCGTCTCCCTACAAGAATGTACTTCGGGCAGCTGTTGAAAGTCCTACCCAAAAAGAGCAGGAGTTGAGTACAAAGACCAAAGATAAATTCATCAACGAGAAAAGGAAAAGGAACATGAAAAATTCAAGTAAAAATTAGACAGACGGCGAAAGTGGAGCAAATGGGATTGACTGAGTTTCTCTATTGCAACGAATTATGTTCCTTGTCGACCGAAGACTGGGTTGCTTGGTTTAGTGTCATAAATTGGCACACAACTGCTGTACAGTAACGGGCAGTAATGATAACACTGAACACATCTGTGAATTTTGTGCCCAAAGTCACTAACATTCTAGCACTTGTAAACTCACAAGCGGATTGTGTTTTCATCTATTTTAGGAAATGTGATTATATTTTTAACTGAAACTTGTGAGGTGATCTGTATTAGTAATACCAGGTGTACCGGTATGAAATGAGCGTTAACATACAAATGTGTCGATAGGGAACATTTGTTGTGAAAGAGCATTAATTTTTTTTTGTTTGGTTGGTATGACATCTGTCAAAGATATTTAGTATACATCAAGTCATGGAACAAACAAAATCATATGTTTTCATCGTGTTAACAATATCGAATTTTGTACCAGAAAGTGATGATTTGCGGAAGGCATTAATTTTTTGTTTTCATTTGAAAAAAATTGCTGCAGAGTCGCATCGAATGCTTGTCGAGGCATATGGTGATCATTCTCTATCAGAAGCAACATGCAAAAGATGGTTTCAACGGTTCAGAAATGATGATTTTGATGTAAGAAATGAAGAACGTGGAAGACCACCAAAAAAATTCGAAGACGCCGAATTGCAAGCATTATTGGATGAAGATGATACTCTGAGTCAGACGCAAATGGCAGCAATGCTAAATGTTGCACAACAAACAATTTCTGACCGTTTGAAAGCTATGGGAAAGATCCAAAAGTGTGGAAAATGGGTGCCACTTGAATTGAATGAAAGACAGATGGAAAACCGAAAAACCATTTGTCCAATTTTGCTTCAAAGACATGAAAGAAAATCAATTTTGCATCGAATTGTTACTGGCGATGAAAAATGAATTTATTTTAAGAATCCTAAACGGGAAAAATCATGGGTTAATCCGGGACAACCATCAACATCGACTTCAAAACCAGGTCGATTCGGCAAGAAGACAATGCTCTGTGTTTGGTGAGATCAGAAAGGTGTCGTGTAGAGCTTTTAAAACCCGGTGAAACTGAATACTAATCGCTACAGAGAACAAATGATCAATGTGAACTATGCATTGATCGAAAAAAGACCAGAAGACATGGCAAAGTAATTTTTTTACACGACAATGCACCTGCACACAAAGCAAAACTGGTTCGGGATACAATCAAAACAGTTGGTTGGGAGCTGCTACCCCACCCGCCGTATTCACCAGACTTGGCCCCTTCCGACTACCATTTGTTTTCATCAATGGGATACGCATCGGCTCAGTAACACTTCGATTCCAACGAAATTGGGTGTCTGATTGATTTGCTTCGAAAGACGAACATTTCTAATGGCGTGGTGTCCACAAATTGCCAGAAAGGTGGTCAAAATGTATAGAAAGCAATGGTCAGTGCCGGCCGCCAGTGGCCGAGTGGCTCTAGGCGCTTCATCCTGGAACCGCGCGACCGCTACGTTCGCAGGTTCGAATCCTGCCTCGGGCATGGATGTGTGTGATGTCCTTAGGTTAGTTAGGTTTAAGTAGTTCTAAGTTCTAGGGGACTGATGACCTGAGATGTTAAGTACCATAGTGCTCAGTGCCATTTGAACCAATGGTCAGTACTTTGAATAAAATGTTTTTACTTTTCAATACAAAATTAGTGTTTCATTTTGACAAAAAAACGCTCATCCTTACACCATATTAGAGTTGCGAATGGGATGCGTTCCCTACCCCAGACCTGGGATGCAACGGACCTATTTTTATAGTGTTCGTTTATGTTCCTTTATAGCAGATTTCTCCGTTTCATTGTGTAAAGTATAAATTTTAAACGTCACCCTGGATTTTTTTAACCTTTCTTTGTCATTTTAATTGAAATGTGGTCATTTTGATGTTAGTTTACCATCCTAACCAAGGTTCTAATATATATGTGGATGTAGACACCAACAAGTGCTACAACACCGCGATCGAAAAATCTCAACAAGGTATAGTTAGTAATGGATCTGTTTCAGGTTACTGAACTAGTTTCAGCAGTTTATAGTTTTTAGTGCGATATATAAGTGGTAATATGAGTAAAATATATGCCGAATGAAAACACAATTGTCAATTATTTTTGTTCCGTAATAATGCGCTGAACATTATATCCAAACCCACTCATTACGAATTTCTGGATGGAAGAAAAGAAATTTCATAATAGGAATTTGTCCTGAAAGCAAAGAGAGGCGGGGTCGTAAAGCAGTCTACCAATATCTTGAGATAAATTCCAAACGTGGTCGCAATGTGCTACGGAATGTGGACATGAGATGCCGCTGGTTGTAATCCGATATCGTGTGGGGCGTAGGGGAGGGGAAGAACTGGAAGGAGGAGGAAGTCAAAGACCGGATCACTGAAACGTCAGGGGACTTCACTCATTCCTTTTTTTTTTTTTTAAACTATATTGCCCTATAACAACAAAAACATAGCATTAGATTCAGCGTAGCTAAACATCTGAAACATCACTTTAACGGCAAGGAATTGGAGGAGTGGAAACTGTTGATAGTTTTACTGAACAAATTTCAGTTCATCATTTATTAATAGAAACCAAATCCGAAATTCGTACGGCTCTGTTAGAGCGATGTCAATCTTCCTGATAACAACATCCTCGTCTAGAACTATATTTGATCACATTTGACCTTACAACTGGTAGCAAAATATCTACATCTACGTCATTACTTTGCTATTCACAATAAAATGCCTGGCAGAGGGTTCAATGAACCACCTTCAAGCTGTCTCTCTACCGTTCCACTCTAGAATCTCGCGGGGGAAAAACCAGCACAAATTTTTCTGTGCGAGCCCTGATTTATTATATCATGATGATAATTTCTCCCTCTGTAGGTGGATGTCAGCGGAATGTTTTAGAAATCGGAGGAGAAAATTGGTGATTGAAATTTCATGAGAAGATCCCGTCGCAACGAAAAACGCCTATCTTTTAATGATTGCCACTCCAATTCACGTATCACGTCTGTAGCACTACCTCCCCTATTTCGTGATAATACAAAACGAGCTACCCTTCTATGAACTTTTTCGATGTCATTCGTCGGTCCCACCTGATGCGGATCCCACACTACACAACAATACTCCAGGATAGAGCGGACAAGCGTGGTGTAAGCAGTTTCTTTAGTAGACATGTTGCACCTCCTAAGTGTTCTGCCGATGAATTGCAGTCTTGGGTTTGCTCTACCCACAACATTATCTATGTGGTAGTTTCAATTTAGGTTATTTGTAATTCTAATCCCTAAGTATTTAGTTGAATTTACAGCCTTACTTCTGTGTGACTTATCGTGTAATCAAAATTTAGCGGATTTCTTTTAGTACTCATGTGAATAACTTCACACTTTTCTTTACTCAGGGTCAATAGCCACTTTTTGCACCATACAGATATCTTATCTGAATCATTTTGCAATTCGTTTTGATCATCTGATGACTTTACAAAACGGTAAATGACAGCATCATCTGCAAACAATCGCAGACGGCTACTCAGATTGCCTCCTATGTCGTTAATATAGATCAGGTACAATAGAGGGCTTATAACACTTTCTTGGGGAACCCCGGATATTACTTCTGTTTCACTCGATGACTTTCCGTCTATTACTATGAACTGTGACCTTTCTGACAGGAAATCATGAATCCAATGGCGATATTCCATAGGCACACAGTTTGGTTAGAAAACGCTTGTGAGGAACGGTGTCGAAATCTTTCTGGAAACCTAAAAATATGGAATCAGTTTGACATCCCCTGGCGATAGCACTCATTACTTCATGGGTATAAAGAGCTAGTTGTATTTCACAAGAACGATATTTTCTGAAACCGTGCTATGTGTCAACAAATCTTTTTATTGGAGGTAACTCATAATGTTCGAATACATTACATGTTCCAAAACCCTACAGCAAATCTACATTAGTGATATGGGCCTGTAATTCAGCGGATTACTCCTATTTCTCTTTTTGAATATTGGTGTGACTTGAGCAATTTTCCAGTCTTTAGGAACGGATCTTCCTATGAGCGAGCGGTTGTATGTAATTGCTAAATATGGAGCTATTGCATTAGCATATTCGGAAAGGAACCTGACTGTTATACAATCTGGACCTGAGGCCTTACCGTTATTAAGTGATTTAAGCTGCTTTGCTACACCGAGGATATCTACTTCTGTGTTTCTCATCTTGGCAGTTGTTCTTGACTGGAATTAAGGTGAATTAAGGTGAAGGAGTATAGAAAACTCTGCTTTTCGGGCACTGTCATCAGTGACTTTACCGTTGTTATCGCGCAGTGAAGGTATTGATTGCGCCTTGCCACTGGTGGGCTTTATGTATGACCAGAATCTCTTTGGGTTTTGTGCCAGACTCCGAGACAGTTTTCTTGTGTAAATTAGTAAAAGCATACCTGTAAACTCTCATGCACATCGCCTTAAAAACAAAAAAAAAGCACAGGCACACATTTTTCTTTGCCGTCGGTCTTTTAACTGGTTTGATGCAGCCCGCCACGAATTCCTCACCTGTGTCAACCTCTACATCTGAGAGTAGCACTTGTAACCTACGTACTCAATTATTTTTTAGGTATATTCCAATTCCCGTTTTCCTCTACAGTTCCCTGTAGGACCGCGGACGTAATTCCTTATATGCCCTTCCTTCTTCTTATCAGTGTTTACCGTACATTCCGTTTGTAACAACAACAACGCTGTACTATTGTACATATAAATATTATGTTTTTTTCTTCTTATTTTGGATAAATTAGTGTAATCGATGTTCGGATTTCATTTCTTTTTTTTCATGTCATTGTGTTAAGAAAACTGTAAACAAATTTCGATGTGAATATTAATGTTTATGTCAAATGTCAAACAATATTGTAACAGAATTGAAATGTAAGAAACGTTGAAACTGTTGTAAGATGTTAAAGTTGTAATTGTGCGTCTGGTCCATACGTAGGCAATGTATTAGGATATGTAGAATGCAAAACCTGTACCCAGCGGGAACAAACCTTTGAATATCCCAACTGGTGAACAATTGTGACAGCACTACCAACAGAGATGTGAAGTTGAGCACTGAGTTGTTTGATGGTGATCCGTCGATCATCTCGAGCGAGTGTGTTCGCACGCTCCGCCATTGCAGGAGTCACAGCTGTGCACGGCCGGCCCGCACGCGGGAGATCAGTCTTGCTTGACCTTGCGGCGATGATGACACACGCTTTGCCCAACGACTCACCGTGCTTTTGTCCACTGCCAGATCACCGTAGACATTCTGCAAGCGCCTATGAATATCTGAGATGCCCTGGTTTTCCGCCAAAAGAAACTCGATCACTGCCCGTTGTTTGCAACGCACATCCGTTACAGACGCCATTTTAACAGCTCCGTACAGCGCTGCCACCTGTCGGAAGTCAATGAAACTATACGAGACGAAGCGGGAATGTTTGAAAATATTCCACAAGAAATTTCCGGTTTTTTCAACCAAAATTGGCCGAGAAAAAAAATGTGTTGCATTACTTATTGAACTGCCCTCGTAATTTATTTGAGCCAAGGGTAGACAAATTATGGCATATGTTACTTAAAGAAGGGCTCACGCCCACACAGGATCGTGTGGATGCAATCAGTAACTCACCAGCTTCTAAGAACCTCAAGTAACTGCAGTCGTTCCTGGGTAAGGTTAACTGTTATGTGAAGTTCATTCCCAATGCGGTCCAGATTTTCCACCTGCTTAATCAATTATGTATAAAAAAAGAGTTAAATTCTTCGGTCAGAGTCGTGCCAGGAAGCTTTTCTTGCAACTTAAAATGTTCCTTAGGTCGGTGACTTTCTTTGCAACGTTCAGCCTGCACAAACATTTGCCCCCACTACATCAGAATGCGACAATGGTGCAGCAGTGTCCCACAAATACGCCAACGGCATAGAGTAGCCCATTCCATTTGCATCTAAAACATTTAATGCAGCTCAGCTAAATTACTCACAAGTGGCGAAACAGGCTTAGGCTGGGTACAAATTTAATTTATATTGCTATGTTACTAACTGTATGTTTCAACTGATCACCGATCATGATCCTCTCGTTTCACTATTCGGTCCCCAAACGAAACTTTCCGACAAGACGGTACCGTGGCTGCAGTGGTGGGCGTTGCTCGTTAGTAGCTGTAACGAGATCCATTATTGACCCACCATGCACCGTTCAAACACAGATGCCCACTAGCGCTACGGCTCATACGCCGAGTTTGACAGGCACGGAAGTGCTGTGTTTTGCCTTAAGCGCCAGTCAGTGACACACTGTCGACGAATTTCTAATTACGGTGCACCAAGTAGCAACAGAAACAAGCTGCGATCCGCTACTCCACAGTGTGTTGTCTGCTGTATGGCAGGTTGCTCAGACCCTGCAAAACTGCACAGGCCTAGAATGGCCCAATGTTTTTCGCTATGAAAATGGCTCTGAGCACCATGTGCCTTAACTTCTGAGGTCATCAGTCGCCTAGAACTTCCATGTCCGAGGCAGGATTCGAACCTGCGACCGTAGCGGTCGCTCGGCTCCAGATTGCAGCGCGCCTAGAACCGCACGGCCACTCCGGCCGGCTTTTAGCTATGACACCAGCTTAACGCAACTGATGGTGTCTTATTGTTAGCCATAGATGAATCTGAACACCAACTGGAACTTCTGCCTACGCTTTCCCTGTGGGTGCTTCAGATTATCCACACTGAACATCGTGTAATGTGCAGAATGAAAGAAATAGTGCGCTACCATGTGTACTGACTTGATGTTGATGTCACCATAGAACCAATGGTCCGGATGTGCCAGGTTGTGCCCACATAAGATCATCCCCAGTTTCAAACCTGGCCATGCTCTGACCACATCTCGCAAAAAGTACATGTTGATTACACCAGGCTATTCCGTCCAGTATTGTTCTTGACGTTGCCAACACTCTCCCTATTTTCATAAGTGGCATGGATGGCAGTCATCACCACAGCAGTTACGATCCATGGTCCCTCCATCAAATTTGCAACAGAGGGTGTATCTCCAACAGGGTTTTCGACAACTGTCAATTTCAGTTTCAAGATATCTGTAGAGGCATCAGCGTTGAGAAACTGACCACTGCACTTTTTTATCCAGCATCGAATGCGGAAACTGAGTGGGTGATCAGAACTTTCAAAATGCAGATTTACAGGATAATGACGACAGCCGTCAACGGGGAAGCACTCAGTGGATTCGCATTTTCGGCTTGAACCCTGGTTGGACCCAAGGGTTGTCGTCTGCGTGAGGGCGACACTGTTGTTTGAGGACGTGAGCGACCAGGGGTACATAGTCACGCATCGAAAACGGCTCTGGCCTCAACGAGACGCGGCTCCCTCTCCTTCGCCTCTGCAGAAGACTGGGCATGACTCGCACAACGACGTTTGGGACAAGCCTGTCCACTACTTACCTACCACTGCTACATCATCTACCCTCATTTTAGGCGTCAGCATGGGGGCAAAAGCTATCAGCGAGGCGAGACGACGGAGCTGGAACCTCCTGTACTCCTTAAGCCCCTTTCTACTCCCACCAAGAGATCCCCTCTCATATAACCAGTGCCGTCATCTATGCTATAGCTGGTACCCCCTCGCTTGCAGCCAAGCAGCACCTAAGAAATGGCTATTTCACAGACAGTGTTGACATTTGACATGGCTATTACAGTGAGGACAGACTACAGATGCCTTTGGTGGGAATTCCGGCGCCGCTCTTTCCTCTTACAATAGGCAATCAGCGTAGGCTGGGCCATTTCCCTACAGGCCCATTAAAGGGAAGAAAGGTTTTGTCTCTCCACCACACTGTATATCGATATCGAGGAAATGTCAGAGATACTCTGGCCTCTTACAAGTTAGAGCTGGCTCCCGGAGAGACAGCTGCTGACAAGCACCTGTACACGTGCACATCCATGGTTGGTTGCTTGAACTGGGGGAGGGGACCCAACAGCGCGGTCATCGATCCCATTGGATTAGGGAAGGAAGGGGAAGGAAGTCGGCTGTGCCCTTTCAGAGGATCCATTCCAGTATTTGCCTAAAGCCGGACGCAGGTTTGAACCGTCGTCTTCCTGAATGCGAGTCCAGTGCGCTAACCACTGCGCCACCTCGCTCCGTTGGTCCCCTGGCATAAGGGTATCTGTATACACCATGGCCACGCAGTTGTGTAGCAGTTCTTGCTATTCTATGGAGCCTTTGATATGTGTCATTGATAATACCGTTATTGACCTTGTCCTCATGTTTCGATTCGGATTGCTCCCTATATTGTTTCACTTACCTATGACAACATTCGCTAAGTTCTGGACTTTGTTTCAGTCTAGTCATTCACCTTGTGAACTGTGCTCTCATCGATCACAGGAATCACCTGTTCAAACCACCGGTTTCTGCATCACTTCAAGTGCAAGGGATCACAAACCGATTCTACTTACACAGAGCAGGATAGATAAAGTGCGGCCAAGTGGATTAGATTCTATGTACACCGTTTTCAGGTGTTTCACTTTTTCGTGCAGGTATGTACTGGCCCTTTTTATGATCAGTGCATGATTGAGCCACGCCGGCACATCTCTGTCAATCGATATTGCAGAGGCTCTCCGCGATTGTGCTGTGGCACTTGTTATTTCTGGCCGAGGCAGAAGTGAAGCAGCGTTGGGTGGTGTGTTTGCTCAGTCACGGAGCTGTCTGCGAGCGATGATGGGAACACACGGTTCGCTGGAGTGCCTTGGGTAGCAACCACCATGTGTATTAGAGTTGGAGCTGCTACCGTTGAGCACGGAAGGCAGACCTGAGCTGTGTGTAGGCTGCATGTTTGTGTGCCACGTTTTCGATGTCGTGCATGGAGGACGGCGCCCGCATGGATGTCGTGGAGTAATGGTCACCTGGTGTAGGCTAATGGTCTTTCATTACCTCAGTGCCGAGTATCGAGTACGGCGCCCAGCAACTAGTGTAACCTGTCGGCTTGCCATTTTCTCGCTTCTGTGTGTATGTGTGTGTGTGTGTGTGTGTGTGTGTGTGTGTGTGTGTGTGTGTGTGTGTGTGTGTGCAGTACATCTGGGGCTGCAAGAGGTTGATCATGTGTTTGATGAACGTTGTTCTGTCGGTTATTATGGTTTGTACAGCGTGGTGTTTCTTCGGGTATTTTGACGTCTTAGTCATGTTCGTATCGTTTATTGAGTCAATGTTGCCTGCCGTACGTGAGCTAGTGTCCTTGTTAAACCGTACGACTCATTTCAATGGTCTCTCATATTACTGAGAAGGTCTATTATGCGATGTCAAGCTTCTCTGTCTTTCGCTCCCATTTGCTAAAACTAGTGTTAAATGTCAGTCGTCGTTTGTTTACCTATATCTGTAACCATTTGTTTTAAGTGGTGCAAAGGACTGTCATGTTTTATGCTGCCAAGGACTGTCATGTTTCATTGAGATGTTTAGCTGCGAACCTTACTAGCTGCTATTCCAGCACCTTTCAGTATTTATTACGCTGGTAGTGCAGAGGTTGTATATCAGATGATTCTGTAAAGTTTAATGTGCCATATTTCTATGTGTACTGATGTACGTACCATGTATGTTCATTTGAGTAGAGTTTTTGCCTGAATATTTATTTTAAATAATTTTCTGATTGCTTGTAAATGTCTTTCACAATTCACAAGGAAAGGTACCTATGGTTGCAAGTTTCTGTTATTGTATATTTAGATATTCGTCATAGTATTTCGAGTTTTAATATTTATCTTTTACACTCAGTTTGTTATCCCTTTTTGTGAATCATTGTGTCTTAATAATATACTATGCATAGCTGACTGGTAAGATAAGAAAGCCGGCCGGGGTGGCCAAGCGGTTAAAGGCGCTACAGTCTGGAACCGCGCGACCGATACGGTCGCAGGTTCGAATCCTGCCTCGGGCATGGACGTGTGTGATGTCCTTATGTTAGTTAGGTTTAAGTAGTTCTAAGTTCTAGGGGACTGATGACCTTAGCAGTTAAGTCCCATAGTGCTCAGAGCCATTTGAACCTTTTTTTTTTTTTTTTTAAGATAAGAAATTAGAAGGTTCTTCGGAGAATCGGCGAGGAACGTGTAACGCTGCGCTAGTGCACACGATACTCTTTAAAGCCTGTACTATGGTAAGTTGACGGGCTTCACCTTATGAGAAAGGATTTTCGGATAGACATTGACCGCGTGTACCTGAATGGAGGCAAATCAGACTTACACCCACTCGGTAATAACAATGATACTTCAAGCAAGTCCGAAATGCAACTACACGTCAGGACGGACAAGAAACAACACAGAAGATGTTACCAATTTGTTAATAATACGGTCGCCAGCCTAATTAGGCATTAACTGAGTTTCTTTCCTGTACAAGTTGATGTACGTTCATGCAAAACAACACGTAATGACACTGCATAATACGGTAGATTTTAGAACCAGAAAATCTACTGAAATGATAATTTCCCTTTTTGTACTAATATGGATAAACCATAAATACATAACATTACACTATAATGTTTACTACAAAACTTCGTACTGTCTATTGATCTGATTAAAATCGGGCATAGGTTACCCTAGAAATAGCACTTTCGTAACACACACACAATGTCAATTTTGATAAAAGGTAAAACACTGATAATTTTTTTTTTATATTGACTTTAACTTTGCTGGTCAAATCAGTTCAGTACACTTCAGAATTCAAATGAATAAGAAAGAGGGGGGGGGACTCTGAAACTGTTATGATCACTGTATTAAAACAATTAATTACTGAAATCATTATGCCCTCAAGATTTCCAATATATGATTTACTACTCTTTTTGTCTTATTTCCTGCTCATTTAAATACCATTATATCTGTCTCGAAATAATTAAGCTTCATTACTAAATCAATATCAAAATTATCTTCCAACTTTGTCAGACCTTTGTTATTCGTCTATTAGTTCATTAACAAAAAAAGTTCTTTAAACATCATTCTAACATAGCTAGGTCTGCAGGTAATTATTATTAACATAAACTTTAATTCTTCATTTCGGGACACTCGGATTGCACAACATTTGGAAAGGACCCTGTCTAGGTTAGTTGTGAGGATAATTAAATGATAGGACAGTTCTGGTGAAATTTAAGTTGTTATTGAACAGTATGGAACAAAAGTAACACTGGTCCACACGAATACAGTACTAAAAGTTTCAACTTGTTTGTATCGATGTGGCGGTTGGCAGGCGGCGAGATGGCGAGGCACACAGAGCACACATACAATCACAGCAATGGCTCTTGATGTATCGGCACTTTACTTCTTCATAGCGTCGCAATACTTTTCCATTTAGTGCCTATGGTATTTTTGCCATGCTGTATAGGCGTCGGAACAGCATATCCGAGGCTCAATGACACTACGTCTTCCAGGAGAGCCTCCTCGATCCAGGACGTGTTGCTCAGACCGATGCCCAACTCCGAATACTACTGCTGAGCCATAAAGAGCAAAGGAGAACCATCTGTGCGGAATTGCTTGCTCGTCATGTGGCTGAGGGTGACAATTTCTTGTCAAAGATTGTTACAGGCGATGAAACATGGGTTCATCACTTCGAACCTGAAACAAAACGGCAATCAATGGAGTGGCGCCACACCCACTCCCCTACCAAGAAAAAGTTTAAAGCCATACCCTCAGCCGGTAAAGTCATGGTTACAGTCTTCTGGGACGCTGAAGGGGTTATTCTGTTCGATGTCCTTCCCCATGGTCAAACGATCAACTCTGAAGTGTATTGTGCTACTCTTCAGAAATTGAAGAAACGACTTCAGCGTGTTCGTAGGCACAAAAATCTGAACGAACTTCTCCTTCTTCATGACAACGCAAGACCTCACACAAGTCTTCGCACCCGAGAGGAGCTCACAAAACTTCAGTGGACTGTTCTTCCTCATGCACCCTACAGCCCCGATCTCACACCGTCGGATTTCCATATGTTTGGCCCAATGAAGGACGCAATCCGTGGGAGGCACTACGCGGATGATGAAGAAGTTATTGATGCAGTACGACGTTGGCTCCGACATCGACCAGTGGAATGGTACCGTGCAGGCATACAGGCCCTCATTTCAAGGTGACGTAAGGCCGTAGCATTGAATGGAGATTGCGTTGAAAAATAGTGTTGTGTAGCTAAAAGATTGGGGAATAACCTGGTGTATTTCAATGCTGAATAAAACAACCCCTGTTTCAGAAAAAAATGTGTTGCATTACTTATTGAACTGCCCTCGTACATATGCCAAGGCTACGACGCAGGCCAAGGGCTTGAGCCACTCAACGTCTCCAGATTATGCAGACGTTCCTTCCACGTGGTCCCAGTAAATAAAATCGTCTAAATAATCAACACAGTTGGAAATACCTGGGATAAGTTAAGGTATCTTGGAAATATTGAGGGAGCGCTTGTGATCCCGAATCGTAGTCTTTTATAACGATACATGTCGAATGACAAATTAATCACTAAAAACTTGTTCGTCTATAAATGACCTAGTACATAACGTCGGAAGTTCCATGAGGCTTTTCGCGGATGACGCTTTTGTATACAAAGAAGTCATAACGTCAAAAAATTGTAGTGGTGTGCAGGACGACTTGCGGAGGATCGACGCTGGGTACAGTGAATGGCAATTGACCCCCAATATGAACAAATGTAACGTATTACGAATACATTGACAGGAAGAGCCTTTACTGAATGATTACCCTATTTTGGGACAATCACTGGAAGATGTTACTTGCATAAAATACCTAGGACCGAACTGAAGAGAAAATACCACATAAAACTGATTGCAGGTTAGACAGATGCCACATTGAGATTCATTGGAAGAACATCAACAAAGAAAGAAACTTGTAAAACACTCATTCGAACAGTAATTAAATATTGCTCTATAGTCTGCCCCTCTCCCCCACCCCATCTGCTCCTTTCCCCCCTCCCCAATCTCTTTTAAGGATTTCTTGTGCAACTGTTTGTATGTTTGTGGTATTGTACCAAATAGAACTGATAGAGGAAACAGAGCAGATTCAAAGAAGAGGACCACGTTTCGCTTCAATTTCATTTAGTAAGCACAGAAGTGTCACGGAGATGCCCAGCCAACAACAGTATCAGACGCTGCAAGAGAGGCTTCTGCATCACGATATGGTTTACTGTCAAAGTTCCGAGAGCGTACGTTCCAAGAAGAATCAACAAATATACTGCTTCTTCTTACATAGATCTTGTAAAAGCTGAAGATAAAATTCTTCGTATATCCATACTTGAAATGGACGATTTGGGACGTCAGCTAGTATAATATATGTTAAAAAATGACGAAATTCCTCCAACTGTATTACTGTGTTGGTTTTATTGGCGACTAGTTTCGATGTCTTTACAACATCATCTTCAGGCCCTGAATACAACATACCATGCATAAACAACCAATGCAACAGCAGTAATTTATAAGTTATTATGCAAAACAATTCTATTATAACCATATTACATAACGGGTAATTTTTATGAACTAATTATATTTTTGGTCATTTCCGTTAAAAAGCCATCACTCTTGACATTAGCCATTTACGTGGTATCACTAAAATACAAATGAAGCTGTATATGCACAATCGTTTTATGGTAGGTTAACATCAGGTATTAAAAAATGGGCGTACATAAAAGCTTAAGTGACAAGCCGTTATTCTAATGGCTAATAATATAGGCGTGGAACATTGTAATTTTTTTAAAATATTGAACTATAAAAAGGACATACGCATTGCCAATCAGACATATGTTAGGTAAACTTAATTGTTTTCTAGTATTGAACGGTGAGCAAGGTAGACTAGAGTTACATTTGCAAAATTCTGTACTGTCATCATATTAAAGTAACAGTGGCGTAAGTTACTTAGACAATTTCGTTCCTAACAGTCACTTAAGCTTTTATGTACTCCCATTTTTTAATACTTGATGTTAACCAATCATTAAACGATTGTGCATATACAGATTCATTTGTATTTTTAGTGATACCACATAAATGGTTAATGTCCAGAGTGATGGATTTTTAACGGAAATGACCAAAAATATGATTAGTTCATAAAAATTACCCATTATGTAATATGGTTATAATAGAATTGTTTTGCATAATAACTTATAAATTACTGCTGTTGCATTGGTTGTTTATGTATGGTATGTTGTATTCAGGGCCTGAAGATGATGTAACAACATCGAAACTAGTCGCCAATAAAACCAACACCTTAATACAGCTGGAGGAATTTCGTCATTTTTAACATAGAAGATAAAATTAGTGAGATTCAAGCTCACACAGTGGCTTAGCAGCAATCATTCTTCCTGCGAACCATTGGCAACTGCAACAGGAAAAGCGGGAAGTAACAGTGTTATTCCAAAGTACCATTCACCAAAGTACTCTCCGCACACATCGTAAGATGGCATGCAGAGTTTAGATGTAGATCATCTACAGGTATCTGAAGAAGGGCGTCAGCGAAATCTGTCTTGGAAGAATAATGACCATTAGTCAATATTTCCAACACTGCCTCTGGCCTGCGAATTGAACTCGTACCTGCCTTAGGTTGAGCATCATTGGTAGACTTTGAATGTTTACAGATTCTAAGAGGCTTTTCAACAACTATGGCTTTGCAACAACTACCATGGGCGTTGCCTAGTGGCTGTACGCAACTGAGGCATTACTTTCATACTTTGAAATCTTTCTAGTTCCACTTTAACTTGATCGCATATGGCAAAAGGCACTGGATGTGCTCTACAAAACTTAAGAGTTGCTGACTGCCTTAAGGATATGTGGGTACAATGTAATGCTGGTTCAAACGGTTGCTTATATTGTACGCATGATGTGTCAAATTCCTTGAAGAATTAAGATTGAAACTAACCCTTCGTCTTGAATGTGGAAAGCAAAAAGCGCAAAAGGGTCTATGCCAAAAATGCTGGTAGTAGTCCAAGAGTTACCTTTTATACTTACCTTGGACTACGATTTGTCCCCGCAATAGGATACGTTAGATTGATTGGCGACTCCATGTTGTCCTGTGCACCACGACCAGATAACAGGTTTACTTGAAAAAAAGAGACAGCATTGGTCGTATATTTTTTACTATTGCAAAATCGATTTTCTGTCACTGCGTGACCATCTTCAGTGCTATATTGTATAATTTAAATTGGGATGCACTGTTGTCACTAAGCTTACGGCGATCACATAGTCTATGTGACAACAGTGCATCCCAATTTAAATTATACAATATAGCACTGAAGATGGTCACGCAGTGACAGAAAATCGATTTTGCAATAGTAAAAAATATACGACCAATGCTGTCTTTTTTTCAAGGATACGTTAGCACTCTGGGCAGATGGGTACCGCCGCCTTTGGAAGCTAATACGCCAGAATGTGTCCACATTCACCAGGGACTCGATCGTGTTTGTGTTCAACTGGAATTATGTAGTTGCTCCGTTAATTTCCAGCTGTAGCATGAGCTTCTGCATCCCTATTTTGATACTGGCAGCGAGAAATAAAATGCAGCGCACTGGTAGCTATTATTTTGGCGTGCCGCCAAAGAGAGACATACTGAATGTCCCGGGTTCCGGAATGCAAAACAGGTGACGTCACGGAATGAGCAGGGATATCGTTGAGGCTTGGACCACCGTATGAACACGATTTTATTGATATAACTTTTCTGGGATTCTTTAACAACAACATAAGACGCATTTTTATGACTGTCCAAGCTTTGCGACATGCTGGTAGCGAAACAAAATTCTCCTGTTTGTGCGTATCGACCAACGATGAGGGCGATGGATTGCTAACAGTGTATAACGACCTTATCATCCTCTTTCCTATTCGTGAAATATAACGTTCTATAATAGCCTTACGTTACGAGTTTTTGGTCACGCCTGCAAATCTGTCTAACCTTGACACCACTTTGGCAATCTTTTGTAACTTGCGACTTGCAGTCAAACCAACAATATTAGCACACTGAACTCTAAGTTTTCGTAATCTGCACGCTCCTGCTACTGTAACCACGTTTGTACCTCTTTGAAAAATCAACTAGGCAATTTTACTTTGCCTGAAGCATTTAGTGATCAGTCTAGGGGGTCGTTGTGAAACGAAGTCATGAACTTAATTTCTTGCATTAATATATCGTTCTGATCGATGATATCTCCTGCGCTTGTCCGCTCTCTTCTAGAGTATTGCTGTAAGGTGTAGGATCCGCATCAGATGCGACTGACGGAGAACATCGAATAAGTGCAAAAAAGGGCAGCTCATTTTGTATTATCGCGAAATAACGGAGAAAGTACCAAATGGTGCATCAGTCTTTAAAACAAGGGCGTTCCTTGTTGTGGCAAGGTCTCGTAATGAAATTTCAGTCACCAACTTTGTCCTCCAATTGTGAAAATATTTTGTTGGGCTCATCTACACAGGGGAAAATGGTCATCATAATAAAATAAGAGAAATCAGAGCAAGCACGGAAAAATTGAAGTGCATGTTTTTCCCAAGCGCCGTTCGAGAGTGGAACGGTAGAGAAACTGCATGAAAGTGGTTCTAAGGACCCTCTTCCAGGCACTTGATCGTAAATTGGAGAGTAGTCGTGTAGATGTAGGTGTAAAGCTTACTGACAGCATACACCCCTAGGTAAGGATCAATACTGACTCACCTTGCGAACAATTCTCCTGAGAAACGGTTTACTACTTGCAACAAACGGTCATCATGTTTCTTATTCGTCAAATATAGCGTTCTATAATGGTCTTAACGTTACGAGTTCTTGTTAGCGCCCGCAAATCAGCGTAACCTTGCCACCACTTTGGCAGTCTTTCGTAACGTGCAACTTGAAACCAGACCAACAATATAACACATTGCACAAAAATTTTTTTAATCTCCTCCGATTGTGAAAATATTTTGTTGGCATCCACCGAAAGAGGGATAAATGATCATCATAATAAAATAAGAGGAATCAGAGCAAAGGGACGAATTTAGGAATATTGTTCGCTCAAGTTACTTTATTTATTGCTTCCTGAATCTGTTTAATGTCTTTTAAACTTGACTGAAACCTGCGTGCTTTAAAACTACTTCGCATTGAAGCACAACTTTAAGAACCTGCTACATAAAACTGAAGTTAGTACTGGTCTTTAAGCAATTGTTACTTTAACTGAGAGTGAATGATTTTAAGCCAATAAAAGTCAAACAAAGACTTAAACAATGCGACCCATAGAACTGATGGGACCCTTTATCTTCCATTAATACACAACACCAGCATTGTTTTAAATGGTCCAACTTTCCTACCAGAAATTATTACCATTAAAATAGGTCTTACACTATAATAAAATAGGTGCTTGAAATGAAATTATAACACTTGTTATAACTGTAAAAATATCTGTAGATTGCCGTGGCTGATGCAGTGCAGTAAAGGACCTAGTACTAACAAGGGAACCTCCCCATCGCACCCCCTTCAGATTTAGTTGGCACAGTGGATAGGCCTTAAAAACTGAACACAGATCAATAGAGAAAACAGGAAGAAGTTACGTGGAACTATGAAAAAATAAGCAAAATATACAAACTGAGTAGTCCATGAGCAAGATAGGACAGTGTAACCATACGAGCGCCGTGGTCCCGTGATTAGCGTGAGCAACTGCGCAACGAGAGGTCCTTGGTTCAAATCTCCCCTCGAGTCAGAAATTTACTTCCTTTATTTTCGCAAAGTTATGATCTGTCTGTTCGTTCATTGACGTCTCTGTTCACTGTAATAAGTTTAGTGTCTGTGTTTTGCGACCGCACCGCAAAACCGTGCGATTAGTAGACGAAAGGACGTGCCTCTCCAATGGGAACCGAAAACATTTGATCGCATGGTCATAGGTCAACCGATTCCTCCGCAGGAAAACACATCTGATATATTCTATACGACACTGGTGACAGAATGTGCGTCACATGACAGAAATATGTTGTCGACCCACCTAACTTGTAACTTGGCGGATAGGTAAAAAGATTCTTCTACCTTGCCCGATTTAGGTTTTCTTGTGGATGTGATAATCACTTCCAAAACAATGATGAAAACATAAGAGTTTGTCACATAAACTGAAAATAAAAAATTAAAATTTTCACTCGAGGGCAGACTTGAACCAAGGACCTCCCGTTCCGCAGCTGCTCACGCTAACCACCTAACCACAAGAGCACAGCACTGCTTACCGCATTTTCCTTGATGTTGCATATCTTGCAGATGGATACTCAGTTTGTATATTTTGCTTATTTTTTCATAGTTCCACACATCTTCTTCCTGTTGTCTCGATCGATCCCTGTTCAGTTTTTCAAGGCCTATCAACTGTGCCAACTTATAACTAAATCTGAGGGGGGTGCGATGGAGAGGTTCCCTTGTAAGATAATCCCCCATGTTCACGTCTTTAACAAACTCGGTCGCCCGAAATACCGTGGTGTCTACCACTGGGAAGCATATTTGAAATATATGGTGGAATATTTGCAACACCTAATAATGCCGGTAAATCTCTTGCATAAATGGCAACGATATAATAGATACGAATTTCATTTGCTGAAGAGCTAGTTATTACTCGTTGCCTTCAACTGTGCCAAAGTTAGCGCAAATACCGTAGAACTCCAATTATCCAAATTAACCGGGACTGGACTCTCCACGTATTTTAATTACAGTAATTACGTACTATATGTACACTACTGTATGTTGAAAAAGGGAGAAAAAATATGTTTGAAGAAAAAGAGGTTTTAATTAATTATAATGAAAATACAGCACTTTTATGTACATGTTATATGGCAAACTGTGCAGTACAGATGCTGAGAGACATTGCTTGCTGAACGTCTGGGACAAAGTAAACTGATTGACTGTCTTCATCCGTTTTTGGGCAGCCAAGTCGCGCATCCGCTTGACAATGAGAAGTTGCTTGTGCTCACACTCGGGCTGACGCTCCATCCACTTCAACGCAGTTTCAAGGCCGGCAAACGCTTCATGGTTTCGATAACAGACTGTTCCAGTGATTCCAACAAGCTTGTGACGTTTGGCGGTAAAAAGATTGTTGTAAACTAACTGTTCGCTCTTTCCAGCAATTCT
Source organism: Schistocerca nitens (assembly GCF_023898315.1). Lineage (NCBI taxonomy): Eukaryota > Metazoa > Arthropoda > Insecta > Orthoptera > Acrididae > Schistocerca > Schistocerca nitens. The sequence continues at coordinate 363,573,977 of NC_064615.1, read as the reverse complement.
CCGGTGGGGGCTTTTTGTGCATTGTAAACAATCAAAAACACTTTACTGCCTTCTTTTCCAAGAGATTTTTGTTGCGTTTTCACTTCAGGGATGAAAAATTCGTCGCACCAGTCGATAAACAGTGTTGCAGTCATCCAACCCTTGAGTTGGTTTTTATAAAAGAGGGGAAGCATTTTCACATTTTGAAATGCTCTTGGGCTTTTAGACTCCCCTATCAACAGAAGGGGTGTTTTACGGCTTCCTGTAGAGTTCGCACAGGCAAGCACCGTAACACGGTCTTTACTAACTTTATGTCGTGGAGCACTACACTCCCTCTTAGACGCTAAAGTGGTTTTAGGCAGAGCTTTCCAAACAAGACCGGTTTCATCAGCGTTATACAAAAGCTCAGGATCCTAGGAATCTGTTACAACTTAAAATCTTTCAGTAAACTCTTCGGAAGCTTTGGAGTCTGCCGATAACTTCTCACCAATTAAATTCAATTCACGGACACCGTGCCTCCACTTAAAATTTCTTAGCCACCCGTTACTTGCTTTAAAGCGTGAACAACCAAGCTTCTGAGCTAAGACTATAGCTTTTTCACAAAGAATCTGATCCGAAATTGGGTTTCCCATAGAAAGTTGCTCCAAAAACCACATGAAAACTGCATCTTCTAAATTTCTATTTGTTGCTGCCTTTATTGTTTTTCTTGAAGAACTTCCATATTCATTTTCAAACACTGACACAAAGTTTAAAAGTGTAGGTCTGCTCCTTTTAATGACTCAAAACGCTGCTTGTCCAACACCATACATCTCAGCCAACTGTTTACCAATAACTCCTTCATTTGATTGCTCTATAATTTTTAGTTCATCCACTAACGATAACGCAACGCGTTTTCTTTTGGAAGCCATGGTGAAAGACGCACTCACAAACAAAACAACGTGTACGGTCAGCAGACCCGGGGCACACAGAGAACTGGTAAACAAAAGGAACAGTAACAGGTGCTACGGTTCAGCCGCCTGGTGACCATGACTCATCACCCCCGTAACGTTCACGCAGCGCCTACACTATACCCTCTTTATAGGAAGAATAAACCAGACGTAAACAAACCCAAACGCGATGATTCGTCAGAAGCAATAGCACACGTACACTGGTGTCGTTACGCTCTTGGAAGTAAGCCCTACTTACGTAATAGATGTGTCATCACTTACTTACGTTAAATGAAACTTTAAGATATTCTAATGCACACACATCAAAAAAAGTTTTGCATCACCTCAGTTCCGAGAGTTCCGGAACCTGTACAGAAAATTGGAATAGAGATCAACATAAACATCATTTCCGCTCTTTTTATTGCTCATGAAAACCACACACTGCATGTTGTACCACCATACAGCGACACCTTAAGAGGTGCTGGCTCAGATTGCTGAACACACCGGTACCTCTAATACCCAGTAGCACTTCCTCTTGCATTGATGCACGCCTGTATTCTTCGTGCCATACTATCCACAAGTTCATCAGGCACTGTTAGTCCAGATTGTCCCACTCCTCAACGGCGATTCGGCGTAGATCCCTCAGAGTGGTTGGTGGCTCACATCGTCCATAAACAGCCCTTTTAAATCTATCCCAGGCATGTTCGACAATGTTCATGTCTGTAGAACATGCTGGCCACTTTAATCGAGCGGTGTCGTTACCTTGAATGAAGTCACGATGAAGTCATGATGTGCACGATGGGGCCGCGGATTTTCGTCCATGACGACGACTGCCTCGCCAATATGCTGCCAATAAGGCCAATAAGGTTGCACTGTCGTTCGCAGGATGGCATTCACGTATCACACAACTGTTACGGCGCCTTCCATAACCACCACCAGCGGCGTACGTCGGCCCCACGTAATACCACCCCGAAACAGCAAGGAACCTCCACCTTGCTGCACTTGCTGGGCAATGTGTCTCAGGCGTCCAGCCTGACCGGGTTGCCTCCAAACACGTCTCCGACGATTGTCTGGTTGAAGGCACATGCGACATTCATCGGTGAAGAGAACGTGATGCCAATATTGACCGGTCCATTCGGCATGTTGTTGGGCCCATCTGTACCGCACTGCATGGTCTCGTGGTTGCAAAGATGGTTCACCATGGACTTCGGGAGTGAAGTTGCGCATCATGCAGCCTATTGCGCACAGTTTGAGTCGTAATACGACGTCCTGTGGCTTCACAAAAAGCATTATTCAACACGGTGGCTTTGCTCTCTGGGTTATTCCGTGCGATAATCAGAAGGTAGCGGTCATCCACAGCAGTAATAGCCCTTGGGTGGCCTGAGCGAGGCATGTCGTCGGCAGTTCTTGTTTCTCTGTATCTCCTCTATGTCCCAACAACATCGTTTGGGTTCACTCTGAGACGCCTGGACACTTCCCTTGGCCGGCCAATGTGGCCGAGCGGTTCTAGGCGCTTCAGTCTGGAACCGCGGGACCGCTACGGTCGCAGGTTCGATTCCTGCCTCGGGCATGGATGTGTGTGATGTCCTTAGGTTAGTTAGGTTTAAGTAGTTCTAAGTTCTATGGGACTGATGACCTCAGATGTTAAGTCCCATAGTGCTCAGAGCCCTTTGCTCGCAGCTGCAGGCGGCGCTGACTTCGGTCGTGCAGCTTGAGGCTGTTGCCAATGGGCACCACTGTGGGAAGCCGGACTTGGGTATCACGGGGATGTCAACCTCGTCCCGCCTGTCCTCAGATCGGTCTGCCGCTGAGATTGCCCCGGTTGCTGCCCGCAGTGAGGCTGAGCCCTCGCCTGTGGTTGATTGGGAGGTCATTCCAAGGCTTGGCAGGCAGTGAAAGTCGTCCCCGGAGGCTGATCAGAAAGCCTCCCCGGTGCGTCTGACAAACGGGTTTCAGGTACTGTCTCTGGCTGAGCCAGATGCAGCTGCCTGCCCTGTTTCAGAGGATGATTCTCAGCCTTCAAGGTCCGGGCAATCACAGAGCGTGGGCTTATTGGTAGTTGGGAGCTCCAATATTAGGCGCGTAATGGGGCCCCTTAGGGATTTGGCGGCTAATTAGGTGAAGAAATCCAGTGTGCACTCAGTGTGCATTCCGGGTGGAGTCATTCCTGATGTGGAAAGGGACCTTCCAGATGCCATGAAGAGCACAGGGTGCAGCCAGCTGCAGGTGGAGGCACATGTCGGCACTAATGGCGTGTGTCGTTTTGGATCTGAGGAAATTCTCTCTGGATTCCAGCGGCTATCTGATTTGGTGAAGGCTGCCGGTCTTGCTTACGAGATGAAGGCAGAGCTCACCATCTGCAGCGTCGTTGACGGAACCGACTGTGGACCTTTGGTGCAGAGGCAGGTGATGTGTCTGAATCAGAGGCTCAGACGGTTTTGCGACCGTGTTGGCTGCAGATTCCTCGACTTGCGCCATAGGGTGTTGGGGTTTCGGGTTCCGCTGAATAGGTCAGGAGTTCACTACACTCAGCTGGCGGCTACACGGGTAGCGGAGGCTGTGTGGCGTGGACTGGGCGGTTTTTTAGGTTAGAAGGCCTCAGGAAAGTACGGGGTGGGCTGCAATCTCAAAGGGTGCATGAAAAATACAGGACGTGCTTTGATCAAGGAACAGTCGGAATTGTAAATTGTTGTAGTTGTGCTGGGAAAGTCCCTGAGCTTCAAGCGCTAGTAGAAATCACAGAAGCTGAAATCGTTATAGGTACAGAAAGATGGCTAAAGCCTGAAATAAGTTCTGCAGAAATTTTTACGAAGTCTCAGACGGTGTTCAGGAAAGATGGATTACACAGAATTGGAGGTGGAGTGTTCGTGTCTATCAGTAGTGGTTTATCTTGTAGTGAAGTCGAAGTAGATACTCCATGCGAATTGGTATGGGTGAAGGTTATACTTAAGAGCCGAACTAAGTTAATAGTTGGTTCCTTCTACCGACCCCCAGACTCCGATGATATAGTTGCTGAACAGTTCAGAGAAAATTTGAGTCTCGTAACAAATGAATACCCCGCTCATACGGTTATAGTTGGTGGGGACTTCAACCTTCCCTCGATATGTTGGCAAAAGTACTTGTTCAAAACCGGTGGTAGGCAGAAAACATCTTCCGAGATTGTCCTAAATGCTTTCTCCGAAAATTATTTCGAGCAGTTAGTCCACGAACCCACGCGAATTGTAAATGGTTCCGAAAACACACTTGACCTCTTAGCCACAAACAATCCAGATCTAATAGAGAGCATCATGACTGATAAAGGGATTAGTGATCACAAGGTCGTTGTAGCTAGGCTCAATATCGTTTCTTCCAAATCCACCAGAAACAAACGCAAAACAATTTTATTTAAAAAAAGTGGATAAAGTGTCACTAGAAGCCTTCAAAAGAGACAATCTCCATTCCTTCCGAACTGACTATGCAAATGTAGGCGAGATGTTGCTCAAATTCAAAGATACAGTAGCGACAGTAATTGAGAGATTCATACCTCATAAATTGGTAAGAGATGGAACTGATCCCCCATGGTACACAAAGCAGGTCAGAACGCTGTTGCAGAGGCAACGGAAAAAGCATGCGAAGTTCAGAAAAACGCGAAATCCCGAAGATTGGCTAACATTTACAGACGAGCGAAATTTGGCACGGACTTCAATGCGAGATGCCTTTAATAGGTTCCACAACGAAACACTGTCTCGAAATTTGATAGAAAATCCGAAAAAATTCTGGTCGTATGTAAAGTACACAAGCGGCAAGACGCAGTCAATACCTTCGCTGCACAGTGCCGATGGTACTGTTACCGACGACTGTGCCGCTAAAGCGGAATTATTGAACGCAGTTTTCCGAAATTCCTTCACCAGGGAAGACGAATGGAATATTCCAGAATTTGATACACGAACAGGTGCTAGCATGAGTTTCTTATAAGTAGACACCTTAGGGGTTGCGAAGCAACTCAAATCGCTTGGTACGGGCAAGTCTTCAGGTCCAGATTGTATACCGATTAGGTTCCTTTCAGATTACGCTGATACAATAGCTCCCTACTTAGCAATCATATACAACCGCTCGCTCACCGATAGGTCTGTACCTACAGATTGGAAAATTGCGCAAAAAAAAAAAAAATGGTTAAAATGGCTCTGAGCACTATGGGACTCAACATCTTAGGTCATAAGTCCCCTAGAACTTAGAACTACTTAAACCTAACTAACCTAAGGACATCACACACACCCATGTTCGAGGCAGGATTCGAACCTGCGACCGTAGCAGTCCCGCGATTGTGGTTCGATGAACCCTCTGCCAAGCACTTAAATGTGAATTGCAGAGTAATCATGTAGATTTAGATATAGATTTGAACACTTCCCTCATTGAGAGCCTTCCTGACACAAAATAACAATGCGAACACAATTGAAAAGTGGTATTGACCGTCTAGGCACGGTTGATCTACAGACAACACGAGCCGTGTTCCTCCTTCCTGGTGGAATGACTGGAACTGATAGGCTGTCGGACCCACTCCGTTTAATAGGCGCTGCTCATGTATGGTTGTTAACATCTTTGGGCGGGTTTAGTCACATCTCTGAACAGTCAAAGGCACTGTGCCTGTGATACAACATCCACAGTCAACACTTATCTTCAGGACTTCTGGGAACTGGGGTGATGCAAAACTTTTTTTTATGTGTGTATTAGCAGCCATCAACATTTTTCTTTATCAGGATGTACCTATGTAGTTTTTATTTTGAAGATCATGTACAGTCACCGTCTCTGTACTGTTGTGCTCTAATTGTCACCGTTTTAATAAGCAGTGTAGAAAGTGACTGAGGCTGCTTCTTGCTCCGTAGTGTGCAACACGCCTGTGGAACAGGGTTAAAATGTGCTGAGAAATAGGTTGTTCTTAATGTTTTCATAAACGTAGAGAAAAAGTCGGCTTTGAGGTTCTCCAAGGGACTGTATTTGATACAATTGATATATAAATAAGCACTGGATGTTTAGCGGAATCGGTAGCGTAGTATGTTGATGATCTGGCGCAGGTGATGAATCACTGGTTCAAGAATCATCTTGACCATCCTTTTTTCGTCTGATCTGAAATACCTATAGCTCATAATTGTAAAATTCATCATTTTTGTCAATCATGCAAATCTTCTTGTTTCTAATTACATATTACATGCGAAATTCATGTTTTCATTTCAAATATAAATTCTTAATTATCGATATTTTGTGAAAGATCGTTAATAAAGGTTGCTTAAAATAAGAAAACTTAACAATTTAATTTTTAGGACAAAAATGAAAAACCAAACTCTCTTCATTTGGACTGTCGATTGTTTTATATCACAGATGTTGTCGCAGAGTATCAGAGAGATGACTGTCGTAGAAAGAAGAAAAACAATCATTTTCACAGCGCTTAGCACACCATACAAATGCTGCATTTTTACATTTCCCACTGTACCACTTCATTTCAGTATGAACCCAACAGAAGTGATCTGGGGCCTTGTTAAGGGATCTGTAGCGAGAATTAATAATACTGTGACGCTGCCAAACGTACTAGAACAAATGACAGTTCCAGAACTCAAATGAATGTCTAGGATTCGGCTAAGGAAGGAACTAAGAGTGCCGGCCAGGGTGGCCGAGCGGTCTGGAACCGCGCGACCGCTACGGTCGCAGGTTCGAACCCTGCCTCGGGCATGGATGTGTGACGTCCTTAGGTTAGTTAGGTTTAAGTAGTTCTAAGTTCTAGTGGACTGACGACCGCAGAAGTTAAGTCCCATAGTGCTTAGAGCCATTTGAACCATTTGAAGGAACTAACAGATTACCAGACGACTGTAATTAATACCTTCAGTGGATTCAGTATTCGAGAATACAGTGAAATCCATGCAGTATGCTTTTTGCATCAATCATAGCTCGCTCAGAAAACTCACCCTGTGTTTAAGCTGAGAATTTTCATCACTCGTGTTTGTAATTATAGTACTATGCTAGGTGAGAAAAGGACAGTTTGTTATTTCCCTCTGGTCACCTAAGAAGCGTCCACCGCGATAGCTGAATGGATGCCGGCACGGTAGCTCAGCGTGTTCGGTCAGAGGCTTGCATGCTCTCTGTAATAAAAAACTGAGTCAAAGAATCAACGATCAACTTGAACGGATGTCTTGTGACGTCCGTCCAGACCAAACGCAACGAACTATATCGAACAAAATGGAAGACAAAAAGATTGTCAGCGTGACGGACTGCGGTCCTAAGGGATCCAGGTTCGATTCCCGGCTGGGTCGGGGATTTTCTCCGCTCAGGGACTGGGTGTTGTGTTGTCTTCATTTCATCCCCATCCGGCGCGCAGGTCGCCCAATGTGGCGTCGAGTGTAATAAGACCTGCACCAAGGCGGCCGGACCTGCCCCATAAGGGGCCTCCCGGCCAATGACGCCAAACGCTCATTTCCATTTTCACCTAAGAAGCGTGCGGTAGTGCTGGAGTTTAGCCCAACATTATTTCAATTCTCTTTAAAAATTAAACGACATAAGAAGCTATATTGTTTCTCTGCTTATCTCTTTCTATACCTGACCTGTAACTGCTCACATCTTTTCAGGTTAGTTGGACCAGTTGGCTAGCCAGTGCTGTCTAAGTTAAATGCGCCTGTAAAGCTATGACCGCGCATTATCGCTCAGTCTATGTCCGTGTAACCATAAAACGTGTCCTTATGATCGTACTTGACTGTAGTCGACACAACTTGGCTTTCTCTCCACGTGAAACAAAATCAATGAGATGCAAGCAAACTCTGAAAAATAATGTTTACGTCAGGTTTATTCTTATGATGAACAGACTGTAGCTTCACTAAGGGAAGGACAATAGCGCGCGTAGACAGAATCATTATTTTGCGATTCGAATAATCACCGATTCGGATACCCTGATTTCGGATAATTGGAGTTGTACTGTACTCAGGGCCACAAAACATGACCTCCGACTGTCACAGTCGGTAGGCTATTTTTCACAGTCCAGCCTGCCTGAGGCATATTATCCCTTACTGGATAATAGGCACTCCCAAAATGGTAAATTAAAAGGCACAGCTGCCACTGTTTCTCGACACTGTCCAAGGGATCAACCTACTACACAACTGCCCTTTTAGAAAAGGTGTTTCAGAACGGAACGATAAAGAGAGCGGCTTGACCGTCATCACGCCTAATGGATCCCATAGTTCCACAGTTCTTTTGCTGTAATGATTAGTTAAACTACCTTTAAGATTAGCTCAGTTCAGTTACATTTAGTGTTCCTTTATAAACTTAAGGCTAGAACAGCAGATAAATCCGCAATATCGACTCACAACGTGTTGATCGCAACTATCCCCATATAAACATCATTAAATATTCATAAATCAATGAAATCACATTATAAGCAATGTGAAGTAACATTGTTCGTTATATACTGCTCTAATTACTGAATTCCGCTTCGCTGGACTGTCGGTGATCAAGTTCTCAGTAGATCGGTTGATGATCATGTTGACTGCTTGGCATTAGTTGACCGTAAAACATTAAAACATAATGGCGACTGCTAATGGTAACTCAACAACAGAAGTATCGTGAAACATAGCTTACACTTGTAACCTCCCCCTTACTAATCGGCTTATCCTGCTTGCGATATAAAATATCACCGGGATCACGTGTATGCCTAATGGATTTCTTTCTAATTGTATAAGGCTATCTTTCCCGAAGAAGTGATGCCGATAAGTAGGAGGAAAGTGCACAACTGATCCTTCTGGTGGAAAGTCTACTAAAATTAAAAGTAATTAAACCGAATAGGGCTATAATTTGGAAAATGAAAGTTATTTTGTGCATTTACTCACGAACAACACTGGACAGAAAGGGGTACCACTGATCATGAATCCAAAAGTTACACTAATGAACGAAAAGGAAGTAATTAACGGTCGCCAGCCCACTTGGGCAATTTACATCCAAAATCTTGTACAAGATGATGGGAAAGAAAAACATGTATTACTAAACACTGACGTGGCAAGTAAATGTTGACACTTTTTTTACACTAATTTTAAATGAGTATGTAATGGTAAAGAAAACTGAGAAGTCACTTTTAGCTATGCTTGGCATTAAATTTTGAAAACGCCAATCGAGAAATGATTTGAAAATATGCAACTAAACTGTATGGCAGTACTGAACTTCGTTACCTAAACAATGACTTTCAGTCACCTCAGCATAATGTCATCAAAGAAATTTAGAAAAAAGCAAGCACTTTTTACTTCGCAGTTACCTATTTTGCATATGGGATTTCATATTCTTGTCTGAACAACTAAGCCTTTTTTTTCTGACTTGAACAGAATTAATTACTATAATACGTACCAAACCAAACAGCAATGTGCTCCAAGCTATAAGTAAAATAAATAAAACTTCCGCACTCTTAGTTTGTGCATTTCTTTTGATTTTGATTTTTTCCAGTGATTGATTCTCAAACTTGAAAAATGAAATTGCTTTACTTTAGTCATATACTGGAGCCTCTGTTGTACGGCAGTTAATTGAAAGTAGACTGAGGTTAAAATTCTTAAAAGAGAAATTATTCGTTAACAAACTGGCTGTAACTCAATTTGTTTCTTATGACACTCAGTTAGCATATTAGAAAAAAAAAGGGACAAGGATCCTGCTTGGTAAAAATGTCTGGGGGCAATGAGGACACAATTGCCCTGAGTTTAACTGATTATTATTTAAATAAATCTTATCGATCAAATCAAATGGTTCAAAAGGCTCTGAGCACTATGGGACTTAACTTCTGAGGTCATCAGTCCCCTAGAACTTAGAACTACTGAAACCTAACTAACCTAAGGACATCACACACATCCATGCCCGAAGCAAGATTCGAACCTGCGACGTAGCGGTCGCGTAGCTCCAGACTGAAGCGCCTAGAACCACTCGGCCACTCCGGCCGGGTCAATCAAATCCCATTCAGTTGTGCTGCTGAGCAAGCCGTTAACATTTTCTACCAATGAACAGTCTTACTTCAGTGCTGTGCATACGACGTAACTCAGAGCCAACGACGAAACTGCGTTGCTGGAACTGCTGCTGTTGTTGAAGACGGTAGCTTATTGTGGAGCCAAGGTTAATTATAGGAACGGGAAATCTTAATTAATACAGCCTCTTCCGCCCGTCCACTGTCCTTCCTCCTGCTGCTAGTCATCTGGCCGGCGCGCGTACATGATGCCGCCGAAATGGTACTGTCTACTACGAGAGCGTCAACACCACACTTCCGCACACTACAAGCGCTGGAACCCGTCTCTCGCTCGCTCGCTCTCTCTCTCTCTCTCTCTCTCTCTCTCTCTCTCTCTCTCTCTCTCTCTCTCTCTCTCCCTACCCAAAGATTTTACAACACAAAAATGGTTCAAATGGCTCTGAGCACTATGGGACTCAACATCTCTGGTCATCAGTCCCCTAGAACTGAGAACTACATAAACCTAACTAACCTAAGGACATCACACACATCCATGCCCGAGGCAGGATTTGAACCTGCGACCGTAGCAGTTGCGCGGTTCCGGACTGAGCGCCTAGAAACACTAGACCACCGCGGCCGGCTTTACAACACACAAGCACTGATATTATTGTTACTAGTGGATGCAAATAACAATTCCTTTGCCTTTTTCCCAGAGCTTATAAGTTTCACAGTAAAACACAGATAAATACAATGAAACGCCAACAGACTTCTACCTGAATGTACACATATAGTGAAGCAATGTCCTTACTTATTAAAAGAAAGCATTTAAATTACTAATATTTATATAGAAATCAAGAAAATTATACAGGGTGTTACAAAAAGGTACGGCCAAACTTTCAGGAAACATTCCTCACACACAAAGAAAGAAAATATGTTATGTGGACATGTGTCTGGAAACGCTTACTTTCCATGTTAGAGCTCATTTTATTACTTCTCTTCAAGTCACATTAATCATGGAATGTAAACACACAGCAACAAAACGTACCAGCGTGACTTCAAACACTTTGTTACAGGAAATGTTCAAAATGTCCTCCGTTAGCGAGGATACATGCATCCACCCTCCGTCGCATGGAACCCCTGATGCGCTGATGCAGCCCTGGAGAATGGCGTATTGTATCACAGCCGTTCACAATATGAGCACGAAGAGAATCTACATTTGGTACCGGGGTTGCGTAGACAAGAGCTTTCAAATGCTCCCATAAATGAAAGTCAAGAGGGTTGAGGTCAGGAGAGCGTGGAGGTCATGGAATTGGTTCGCCTCTACCAATCCATCGGTCACCGAATCTGTTGTTGAGAAGCGTACGAACACTTCGACTGAAATGTGCAGGAGCTCCATCGTGCATGAACCACATGTTGTGTCGTACTTGTAAGGGCACATGTTCTAGCAGCACAGGTAGAGTATCCCGTATGAAATCATGGCGGTGAATCGAGGAAGTACAGTACATACTGACGAAACTAAAATGAGCTCTAACATGGAAATTAAGCGTTTCCGGACACATGTCCACATAACATCTCTTCTTTATTTGTGTGTGAGGAATGTTTCCTGAAAGTTTGGCCGTACCTTTTTGTAACACCCTGTATATCTGTAGCAGGTGCCATGCATCCTGCATTTCAGGTGTTACACACTGATGCTGTCACTTAATGCACATTGGAATTTCTTAGCAGGTCGCCAGGATTGGACCAGACAACTCTCGAACCTTTGCACTAATTTCTCTGTATGGATCTAGGAGTATAAAAAATCACAGATTAATTATACTTGTAACCTCCCCCTCACTTATCGACCTTAATGACAGTGAAAAATTAAACCGCGTGTACCTAATGGAAATTTGGGAAAAGCAATCGTCACCGAAGTCAATTTGTCGGTAAAGAGGGAGGAAAGGGTTACATCTAAATGAAAGGGAAAATGCAAATGAACTGGTGGAAATTAATTTTGAAAAGGGGTAAAGTTAATAAAGAAAGTAAATGTGCGGCCGTTACGTTAACAATTAACTAGCGGTAATTAGATATTTGAGATTTGGGGGAAATTACGGTCGCCAGTCATAAGGAAAATTACTATAGTAACTGAAAAAGGAAAGGTTATTACACATATAATTAGCACTAGAAGCGTGGCAACTGAAGGTTGACACGTGTAGTGTGAAAACTGAAAGTTTGTCAGAAGTAATAAATTTCGCTATACTCTGACTTAATTTAGCAAAAGAATTAATAAAACCGGAAAATCGAAAGTTAATTTAGTGACTGAAGTTAATAGCGAGCTTTCTTTCTGAAGCACATCGAAATTCAGTAAAATACGGTTAATCTTGGAATACCTCAACAATCATTTCAAAAGCTACTTGAACCTACACAATTTAGAAATAAGAGATTTAACTTTGAACTTGAATTAAATGATTCTGAACAAATTAACAATAGTAAAATTTAGTACGTACCAAGCTGAGCTGCAGTCACAGGTAAGCTAAAATACGGTAACAAAACTCGCACTCTTAATTTGTGCTTGTGCAATCTAAATATTGTAGCCAGCTATGAATACCTTAACTGAACTTTGAAATTAAAGCAGTGAAATCGAATGATGCTGGCGTTTGAATTTCAACGACACTCGGGCTCATTTCGGAAAAGGAAGGGACCCTCTACGGTCGCAGGTTCTAATCCTGCCTCGGGCATGGGTGTGTGTGATGTCCTTAGGTTTAAGTAGTTCTAAGTTCTAGGGGACTTATGACCTACGATGTTGAGTCCCATAGTGCTCAGAGCCATTTGAACATTTTTTTGAAGGGACCCTGCTTGGCAATGCAATTGGGACAATGAGCAACAAAGGTTCATGCTAAGTTGTTGTAATTTTGTGATGCAACAATTTTAAAAGTTTGAAAATCTGAGGTCTGCCATACAGTTCTAAAACTTTACGTGCTTCCAATCTTCCTTGTTGGCTGATTGAAGGTTTGAAGCCGTCGATCGAGGAGGTGGCGACAGTCACTCATTGCCGGCCGTCGCTGTTGCAGAAGCTGGATGTTGGCGCGCCTTCTTCTCGACACGGTCACCAGGCGAAATGGGCTCTTGATGTGCGCCAGCTAATACTTCCCGTCCGCGACATCGTGTCAGAAACTATCATAGCAAGTCGAGCGCAATTACATGCTGCCCAACCCCGAAAGCGCGGCAACTCGCGGGAGCGTCACACAACACACCTGCTCCACTGCACTACTCCAGCCACACTCTCTCTTTGCTCAGCCCGCGCTCCACGCGGCAGAGTTAACACTACCAAAGATCCTAAACACTTTCGTTCTTCACACGACCTATCGATGTATTCGTTCGATAGCATAGTTTTCCCTAGGCCAGACGCAGCGATAAATACAAATAATATTCACAAAACAAACCAATTATACATCGACATAAATGCATATATATACAAATAGTAAAACAATTACAATATATAAAGGCACAGAAATGTTATATCTTCAGGTAACAAAATAAGGAAAGAAATTTGCAGTGCAATAGATGGAAATAGGAGAATATGTATTTCCGGCGTTACATACTGCATACATGCATCACTCTTTATGGGAAAAGTCTCACTTGTTTGCTAAATCATGCAAGTCTGTGACCCATGCTGCATATGTCTCCTGGCGCTGATTATTATTGAGCCTACTTGCAAATACGTTGGTATAATGACCTAACAGTCAGTGAGCAAACCACAAACATAAAAAACGCAACTGGGGTCAGAGAATGGGTATAGTTTTTGCACATCTTCGTACAATTTTTTACTAGAAGGCACTAAGAGTGCACTCCGAGTATCAGTTGCTTGACTTGCCTTACATTGAAGAATAAAATGACGTAAATAGACCACTCAACAGCCGTTTGTCTCTTTGAGACAAATCAGTGGGTAAGGTGGTGATGATGCACCTGAAGACTGTGCTTAATTTCACGGCAGTTCTAACAGCAATTTCTGCTGTTGTCGTTACAATTCCCACTGCTGTTCTTCTTGTTGCTGTTGTAGTTGCAACTGCTGCTGCCACAATTTTAAAAGCTCAGGATCCATGCCTCAACCTCAACGCTTGCACGGTGATAAAATCATCGCTACTTTTACATCATGCTCTGCGTAGTTAGAACGCAATTTATGACCACTCGCTCTGGCAGTGACGCAGTGGCTGATGGACCAGGCAGGTGGTTCTTGTGATAAGTGGTGGCAGTGTTCAGAAAGTGAACGGTAGCTAAAAGCGACGTCATGAACGTGCGCGAACTGTACAGGGAGCGACCTGAATCTAAAAACGTAAACAAGGACGAGACAGTCAACGTAGAATAAATGGCAAAAGTCTAAGGCTGCAGAGAATAGCGATACGTGCCGGAAAACTGCAGGGCTGTGGTATTTACAGACACTCTCGTGTTAGTGGACGAGCCTACATGACGCCCACTGCGGAAGCGGAGCTCTCCATGGGAGCGACCTACGACCGTGCTATGAAGCCCCAATATCTTGGAACTTTCCTTCATACAAACTCGGGCTGGGTGGGGAGGGTAACCGAATCGCTGTCGAATATTAACGTTCCTATTCACTAATTAAATCTGTTTTTAAGGTTGTCTGAAGCTACGGTTGAAGTGATTCCAGTGATATTCGTTGCGTATCTTCTAGGTCCCACGAGGGTCACTCCAAAAGAAATGCACACTATTTTTGTAAAAATACAGTTTTCATTCTGTATGTGTGAAAGTTTTGCAGTGTGTAGATACATCCTTCCCGCTTGTTTTCAAACTTAGTTCAACCTGTCCCCGTGAGTGGCGCCGTCACAGCATGTCTTCAAGATGGCTGCTACACTTGACATTCGTCAGAAGCAACGTGCTGTCATATAATTCCTGTGCTGTGAAAACTAGACAGTGGGAAACATCCACTAGAGGTTGAAAAAAGGTGTATGGAGATGCTGCTGTCGATCGCAGTACAGTTAGTCGGTGGGTGGGCAAGAAGGTTACTTGATGAAAGCGGGCACGGCAGTATTGAGGATTGTCCCCGCAGCGGCAGGCCTCGTGCTGCAGACACTCCGGACAATGTGCAGAGAGTTAACGAATTGGTGACTGCTGACAGACGCATCACAGTGAACGAATTGTCACGCTACGTTGGGATAGGGGAAGGAAGTGTTTGCAGAATACTGAAAGTGTTGGAGTTAAAAAAGGTTTGTGCCAGGTGGGTTCCCAGGATGTTGACAGTGGCTCACAAAGAAACAAGAAAAATGGTATGCAGCGAACTTTTGGAACAGTACGAGAAAGGTAGAGATGAATTTCTTGGAAGAATTGTGACACGTGATGAAACATGGCTCAATCATTTTTCACCAGAGACGAAGAGGCAATCAATGGAGTGGCATCATGCAAATTCACTTAAGAAAAATAAATTCAAAACCACACCTTCTGCTGGAAAAGTTATGGCTACGGTGTTTTTCGATTCCGAAGGACTCTTGCTTGTGGACATCATGCCAAGTGGAACCACCATAAATTCTGATGCATATTTGACGACACTGAAGAAACTTCAAGCTCGACTGAGTCGTGTTCGACCACATCGGCAAAAGCAGGATGTTTTGCTGCCGCACGACAATGAACGGCCACATGTCAGTCAAAAAACCATGGAAGCGATCACAAAACTCAGACGGACAACACTGAAGCACCCGCCTTACAGTCCTGACCTGGCTCCATGTGACTATCATCTCTTTGGGAAACTGAAAGACACTCTTCGTGTAACAAGGTTTGAAGACGATGACTCCCTTGTGCACGCTGCCAAACAGTGGCTCCAACAGGTTGGTCCAGAATTTTACCGTGCAGGTATACAGGCGCTGGTTCCAAGATGGCGTAAGGCAGTTGAGAGGGATGGAGATTATGCGGAGAAATGAAAATATTGTTCCTAAGGGATGTATCTACACACTGTAAAACTTTTAAAACATGTAGAATAAAAGATGTATTTTAAAAAAAATAGTGTGCATTTCTTTTGGAGTGACCCTCTTATGAACGCTTCCCTTTTAGATCAATTTTCTTTCTGAGGGACAGAGGTCATTGCGAGAGAGGTACAATGAGTATATTGGGTACAAAATCGTTGTCATTTTGTGTCTGGACAAACAGCCACACACTTCATGTAGCGTCATTGGAAGTGTTTTGGTGGAGGAGTTAACTTTTGTCTACCATAATGCTAACAACATTCTGTTTTTCCTGCAATGTGTCTCTCAATTAGAGATGGAAAGTAGTAATATAGTACTTAGAGGAAATAACTGGTGGTAAAACTGTTATTTTGATAACAAGAAAACAATGTTACTTTCATATTGGTTCTCACCCGTTCCTTTAGCTTTCTGTGGCCGTCGTTGCGGCATCGGCCGCGATCCGGTCGGCCGCAATTTCAAATACACCCGCCGCCAGTTACGCCGCCGTGTTCCCTAGAGCTGCCACTGCGGCACGAGAATGCTGCCACTAACGACTACGCTGATGCCGATGAGTAGCAAGCATTCCCTCTTCGCAGCTGTGCTTAAGTTCGAACATTCATGTACTGAACCCATTTTGTCTGTTTGCCAGTAGAATAACATTTACAGACTTACACAGTGGCCAGGGCTCGTGATCTACTGAATAGCGATTGTATTGATGACTGACTGATTTGTAACTCTGCGGTACCTGTATATGTTTCAACATTCAAAGCTACTACTAGCAACTGACGCTGCAGCTACAGCAGCAACAAAGTTACATATTAATTTCACTATTTGATATTAGATGTACAATAAATTAGTATCTGAATTCTCTGTTCATGAATAGCATCTGTTCCCCACACCTGCACCCATTAAAGAACCACAAAGCGTATAAAGCAAAACACAATAATCGTGATGAAATGCTTGGCCGTAACATGATGTTTCGTTTCTATAAAGGGCTCCTGACCAAAAACTTGGTGGTGCTATAATGTTCTGTCACTTCATCATCGAACACGTGAAACGTCGTCTACAAACAAATGTTCTTCTGCCTAGCTGAAGCTTCCCCATGGATAGCAGTTGATCAGCTGTGTAGTGAATGGAAATGATCGTATGGCATCGTTGGACGGAAGGTCCCATCCGGGGAAGTTCTGTGTAGTGAACACATCGCACTAGAGAATCTGCCGACGTCGACGTCTAGTTCCCAGATCCGGAGGAAAGGATTTCTTACTAATTTTGGTAACCCACCGCCTTCCATCCTCCCCCCCCCCCCCCAAGCCATCCCTATCGTACTGGAATGTGTACTTATCCTGATATGAAACTTGGAGAACGCAGAAAACTGTTCTGCATTGGATATAAAAACCGACCACCTGTGGTCACTAGTTACCACTAAAACTTTAATAAAGCGATAAGAAACCGAAACATATTAGAACAGTGACATAAGTTTACCCTGTCGAAGTAGGTCGCCGGCCGGTATGGCCGGTCGGTCCTAGGCGCTACAGTCTGGAGCCGAGCGACCGCTACGGTCGCAGGCTCGAATCCTGCCTCGGGCATGGATGTGTGTGATGTCCTTAGGTTAGTTAGGTTTAAGTAGTTCTAAGTTCTAGGCGACTGATGACCTCAGAAGTTAAGTCGCATAGTGCTCTGAGCCATTTGAACCATTTGAAGTAGGCTGCCAACACTAAGTAAGGATCGTAGTTGGCTAAAGCGCACGCTTTCACTAGTCCATTGGTCACTATAGGATTCGGTCGTGATATCTTCGCGTTTTGATATAGTGAAATGTGCTACAAATTTTAAGAATATAACTTTTTTGCGCCAGAGAAGAAATTATAAACCACAGGAGATATAGTACGGCTACCTACTGATTCACATAATACAGTCTTGCACAGCTGACAGTCATTTATAAGAAAATCATGTATCATTATTTGTGTTTAACAGCACATTCGTAGTTACATTCTCACACCACCAGATAAGAGTAGACCTTATTTAGAAATAATTCCATCACCTTCATAGCCAGTTCAATCCCTATATCAATGAAGAAAGCTGTTGGCAGGCATGAGAATCCGAACCATCAGTTTAATGAGTGGTGGTTCAAAAATATTAACACATATTATCTGCAGAAGAAAGGAACAACAGGTAGAATCTCACCTGGGCTGTGATCAGTTTGATTTTGTAAGAAATATTGAAGCACGCGAAGTAATACTGACGTAGATATTAAAAGATCTATTGAGGAAAGACAGCGTATTTTCTATTAGATTTTGTAGGGCTACATAAAGCACTTAATAATGGTTCAAATGGCTCTGAGCACTATGGGACTCAACTGCTGAGGTCATAAGTCCCCTAGAACTCAGAACTACTTAAACCTAACTAACCTAAGGACAACACACACATCCATGCCCGAGGCAGGATTCGAACCTGCGACCGTAGCGGTCGCGCGGTTCCAGACTGTAGCGCCAGAACCGCTCGGCCACCAGCGGCCGGCGCACTTAATAATGTTGGCTATAATAAATTCCTTGAAGCTCTGAAGATACCAGGGATAAAATAAAGGAAGCGAAAAGTTATCTACAGCTAGTACAGAAAGCAGACTGCAATTACAAGAGTCTAGTACGATCATGGAGAGACTGGAGATGAAGAGTGAGACAGCTTGTAACCTGTCCACCATGTTATTCAAGTTGCACACTGACGAACGAGGAAGGGAAATGAGACATCTGCGATGGGAACTCAGTTTCAGCGAGAAACAATAAAAAATAAAGTTCGTCGATAACATTATAATCATGTCGCAGACGACAAGCAAGTTGGAAGATCAGTTGAAAGAGATGAATATGGTCTTGAGAACTGTTTTTTATATATATTTTTATGTCATTGGTCTAGTGACTGTTCTTACACAGCCGCCACGAATTCTACACTTTGTGCCAACCTCGTCATCTCAGAGCAGCGCTTGCACCCTACAATCTTAGTTATTCGTAAGATGTATTCCAGTCTCTGTCTCCCCCTACACTCTTTACCCTCTAAAGTTCCTTCTGGTATCATGGAAGTTGTTCCCTGATGTTTTAACACCTGTCCCTTCTTCTTGTCAGTGTTTTCCATATGTTCCTTTCTTAGCCATTTCTGTAGAGAACCAACTCATTCCTTCTCAGTCTATCTAATTTCCAAATTCCTTCTATAGCACAATATCTCAAAAGCACAGATTCTCTTCCTTCCCGACGTGCACCAAGCATACATTCTCAGAAAATTCTGCTCAAATTTAGTCGACGTTTGATGCCAGTAGTTCTCTTGACTAACAATATTCTTTTTTTCCTGTTCTAGTCCGATTTTTACGTCCTACTTGTTTTTCCGTCATGTGTTACTTGCTTCGACGTAGCAGAATGCCTTACCCTTCTACTTCGCGGCCATCAATTTTAGTGTTAAATTTATCACTGAATTTGTTGTGCGACATCGTTGGATATGCCCGCTTCAGCCCCTGTAGTTTCATGAAGTTCCGAAAGGTGGTGGTGCTATACGTAGCCTTCAAAATGGCGTCTGTAACGGAGGCGCGTTCCGAGCAGAGAGCTGTCATTGAGTTCCTTTAGCGGAAAACCAGAGCATCGCAGATATTCATAGGCGCTTGCAGAACTTTGCAGAGACCTAGCACTGAATAAAAGCACGATGAGTCATTGGGCGAGGCGTCTGTCATCATCGCAACACGGTCGCGCCAATCTGTCCGATCTCTCATTTGACGGTCGGTGGCACACAGCTGTGACTCCCGCAATGTTGGAACGTGCGGACACTGTCATTCGAGCTGATAGACGGATCAAACCCAAACATCTCGCTGCACAGCTGGACGTCTCTGTTGATACCGCTGACACACTCGTCCAGCAGTTGAGGCACTCAAAGATAAAACATTGCGGCGGGCAAATAAAATGGTTCAAATGGCTCTGACCACTATGGGACTTAACTTTTGAGGTCATCAGTCCCCTGGAACTTAGAACTACTTAAACCTAACAAACCTAAGGACGTCACACACACCCATGCCCGAGGCAGGATTCGAACCTGCGACCGTAGTGGTAGCGCGGTTCCAGACTGTAGCGCCTAGAACCGCTCGGCCACCCCTGCCGGCCAAATAAAATGGATGTCTTCACTTTGATATCGGAAAAACCCAATCCTCGAAGCTTTCGAGGTCTGGCCACGACTTCATATCGGACACGAAAGATATGGCGGCGCCACAGGAATCGACCAGACAGCTGTTTCAGCCTGCGGGTCATCATCACGGGAAGCAGGAAGACCTGCGCAGCGTAATATACTTTACTGAAGACATAGGTCTCTAAAACCCGTACCTTCTGTAGGAGGCTAAGGGAACGGCGTTCATATTCAAGGATGGCCCCGTGAACGGACTCTTAACCTCACGCCAATTTAGTGTTGCCAGTTTGATCGGAATGCGATCCACTAAGATCCCTAAGGTCTTATGGCGATTGACGACCGTCGCCCAAGGAATGACATGATCGAAGCCTCTCGTAGGAACGTGCATTTACGATCATTAATGCGAGCACCAGCAAGACGACAAAATGAATCAAAGGCATCCTTAAGCCTCAGTATATCGAAATGTCGTACTAAAACCATGACGTCATCGGCGTATGCACGGACCGGAAAAAGTTCCCCCAATATAGTCCAGCCACGTAATTGCATAGCGAGGCGGTGAAGTAAAGACTCTAAGAACAAGAAAAAAAGTGACATGGATAAAGAGCTTCCCTTGGGTAAACCCAGTCTGATCGGTATCCGGGGGTTAGGGTGACCGCTCACAATCACCTAGACTCTGGTACCGGTAAAAAGGCGAGTTGATACCCGTCGAGCATCATTATTAAAGCCGACAGTGGTGAGCACTCTCGTTAAAAAATCATGGCTGACACGATCAAACGGTTTTTGGAAATCAAGAAAAAGCAAAGCCCCTGGGATATTAGTGGCAGCCGCCACCGAAATTACATCGCGACATGCATCCAGGCACACAGCTTTGGTGGGCGGCAATAATGGTATCGAGCAGCATAGAGAGATAATTTTATAATCGAAGTTAGGGGGAGTAATAGGACGGAGGGAATCAATCGCAGGGCGACCAGTAGATTTCGGGAGGAGGACCAGTTCACTTTACTGAAAAGGAGCAGGAAATGAGACTCCCTCATCACTTCTTTTACCATTGACGCTAAGGTGTCACCAACGAGTGGCCAAAATTGAACACAAAACGCCTTAGGAATACCGTCTAATCCAGGCTACTTGCGGGACTGAGATCCTGTAACAACATCATGTATATCATCCTTGTGAAAGAGACGCAGAAAGGCGTCATTTAATTGAGCAGTGACGACGCGATACAGCAAGGATGTAAAGTCATCGACAGAGTTTTCAGCCGGAACATGGGTATCGTACAGATCAGTAAAATAGGTAGAAATAAAGTTGGAAATGTCACGGTGAGAGGTGAACACGCGGCCGTCAGCGGTTGTGAGGAAGGCAAGGCACACACGTTTCCGGCGCGCCCGTAAACGTACTAGATGGTATAGTGATTTCAAGTCGTCTTGTAAAAGGGAACGTGGTTGAGACCTCGTCCACAGTCCGTCCATTTGAACGCGTTTGAGCTGCAGCAACTTGGCTTTGGTGAGCCGTACATCAGTAACCCGTAGGGGAGCATGCATAGCACTATCGTACAGTTGACGTAAGGCGGAGTAGTAAAATTCTTGCGTTCGTCGATCGTCTGCCAACTTCGCAGCTCCAAAACGTATGAGAGCCTTACAGATTTGTGGTTTAGCATGCAGTGTCCACCATGCCACAATAGACGAGTACCGATCATAGCGTCAGGGAGAAGTATTTCTACTACTGGACCACGGCCTCTTAGCCCGGAAGTTTTAATTACTGGAGACGAGTACCGGTCCATAGTACGAGAAAAACGAACCCATACGTCCTCCAGGACGACACCAAGAGAGGTATCATGCAAATAGGCTATATTGAGCATCCAGGGAGAACGAAAAATTTTAACGGTTGCTGCTTGTAAGTAAACGTGACGGCTACGGCACAATGATCAGTAAAACAGGCTGGTATCACGTCACCATGCATAAGTTGCCCACAAAAGAAATCGTAAAGGTAAAATCGATCGAGGCGACTGCTAGCCGTGGGAGTAAAGTGTGTATGTCGTACAAGTGTAGGATAGCGAGACACCCATGCAGGCGCAAGGAGCGCACCAGGTCGCCGAGTTCTTTACTGACATTAAAATTAGGAGACTGATCCACCGGCCGTAGAACACAATTGAAGTCCCCACCTAAGAAAATCTTTGTCGGGGATTTACGAAGTAGGTAAATGATTTCTTCTTTATAGAAACTGGAACGTGCATTAGTACGACCTGTGCCAGAAGGGGCATAAAGAAGGAATAAACTGAGATCACAGAACGTGCACCCGATCCCGCTTCCTCTATAGAGTACTTCGAAATCCATCAATGCAATGCCTTCCCTATAAAACAAGGCAGTGCCCGTAGAAAGTTCGGAAACTATATTAAAAAAGGTTGAGAACCTGGTCGAATAAGACTTCCTCTAAAAAAACATCTGCCCCAGACTGATATATGAACTGTCGCAAAGCGGCGAGCCGAAGCTCAGAACATAATCTGTTAATATTCAGAGAAAGAAATGTGTATGCTTGCATGGAACTTCAACCCAGAAAGAAGAACAAAGAACGGTAGAGATCCGTCAGTTGGCGGAGCAACATACAAGTAACCATACGAGAATCAATCACCGAACCAGGGAGAAAAGAACTACGAAACAGAACCCTCATGTTCCCACTGCTTTTACTTCGGCCGTGACGCGGCTCTCTGTGGCTGTTTACGGATTATACTGCGGCTCTGCGGCGCCGACGCTGCCGCGTTCGATCGCGTGGGAGCATCATGTAGATATTCCGTTTCAGATTGCGAGGGAGAGGCCTCTACATCCCACTCATCCGCAGACATTGGTTCATGGAGGGGCAGTTGGTGAATAACAACGGGATCCACTGGCTCTTGAGAATCAATCAGTTGTTTCATGGGAAAAGGCTGTGACCCAGAGGGGTCGACAGAAGTTGCAGAAGGGGGATGGGAAACAGAGTCGACAGGAGAAGTGTCCGAGAGAACCGGAGAAGACACGTGGGAACCGGAAGCAGTTTCCTTCACGGGCGTCTCCGAAGGGGCGGCCGCAACAACAGGAACAACGCCAGATAAGGTGTCAGGGATCTCCTGCACAGGCGTGAAAGCAACTGTGGCGTTCTCATCCACTATTTCAGACTGAGAAAGGAGGTCCTTTACTGGAGGCCCATCGGAAGGTTCATCTGCCGCGTCATCCTGTGTTCGGCGACGCTTGTTGTGAGAAATCATGGCGGGCACCTCGGAATTCACTGCATCAACATCCCTACGCAAGGACAGCGGGGGAAAATCACGGGCGTTATCGGTCAACGGATCACTGCGTACCTCAGTAACAGGGAGCGATTCAGTATGAGATCGCTGCTGGAGAAGATCAGCTGAAGTCAATTTTTTACTCTGTTCGTATGTAGGTTTGAATACCACCACACGCCGCGGACATTAGTACGGATGATTACCTTCTTGGGCACTGTACGTAATATGGACCCTGTAACCACACACCTGTAGATGAGAAAAAAATGGCTCCGAGCACTATGGGACTTAACATCTATGGTCATCAGTCCCCTAGAACTTAGAACTACTTAAACCTAACCAACCTAAGGACAGCACACAACACCCAGTCATCACGAGGCAGAGAAAATCCCTGACCCCGCCGGGAATCGAACCCGGGAACCCGGGCGTGGGAAGCGAGAACGCTACCGCACGACCACGAACTGCGGACAATAGATGAGAAGGAATATGTTTTTTGACCACCATTTCCAACGACCGAATACCATTATAGACCTGTAAGCGGTGCTGAGCAGACCAGCGTTCCTTTCGAATGTGACGTATTTCCCCATAAGGAAGCAAAACGGGCCTCAGAAAACAGTCGTCTACCTCGGGAGAAAGGTTGAACACCCGGACATTCGTATATACCACTTCTGCATTTGCCAAGAGAACCATACTAGTGGAACCATCACGGTGCGTGAAGGGTACCTGAGAACCGTGACGAGAAAGTATCCTATCAACCTGGAGCGGGTCAAGAAACTTAACAAAAAACACATATAATTCCCTGTCAAAACATGCAGTATGCACCTGATCAGTAGTGACTTTAATTGTATCAACTAACCTGTCATGTATCTCAAAAGAACCGGGCTGGACGTGACGCGTGGATTTGTCGAAGGTGAAGCTGACAGTACCTGTACGCGGAATTTTCGTGGGGACCGTAGTGGACATCACGGCGCGAGCCGACGCCGCGACAGGAAGGGCCGCACGAACACCAAACACTAGCCGACAACCAGCGATGCGAAGCGCACGGAGACCAACACGACACTAAACGGACACGAGGAAAACACGCAGCGCTACGGTAGAGGCGGAACTAATAGCACAACCTAGTCGCCCGACACACGAAGCAGGAATGGTGCTAGGGACTCGACCCGGAATCTCCTGCTTACAATGCAGACCCTCTACCCAACTGAGCCATAGAGGACACTGAGAATGGTGTGACTGACACGCTCCCGGTGAAACCCACATTTTCAACTTACTGTCCACACACTACATTTGTAGTGCCTCTGCCCACCATACTCATTACTCGAGGCAATCAATCTACCGATCCCTGTAAGAGTTTGAGCAATGTGGGTGCATTCGCACCGATGAAGATCATTTCTTTCTTTCGAAAGAACAGGTACCATCTTCATATAGAGAAGGCTTACCGGCCGATGATCTTCTTCAGTGCGGATGCAATATTGCTCGAACTCTTACAGGAATCGGTAGATTGATTGCCACGTGTAATAAGCAATAGTCTGAAATTCATTTTAATTTCATTCTCTGTGAGCTCCAAGAACAGATACCATCTTCATATAAACATTAAAAGCGGCTGGTATTCATCTCGGCACGCAATGTTCTTTCGCTCAGGCGGATATATGTTGGCTGCTCCCGTATATCGAGAGCCAGAAATCTCTACATCTACGCAGAGAACAAGAAGTTTCGGAACGTTGCTTACAGAGACGAATTACAGTAGATTTCTGGCTCTCGACACACGTCAATACTATTATGATCTTTTCCGTGCTAGGTGTGTCGCAAACAGTCGTGTAATTATTTATTCCCTTTTGTGGCACATTTTGTAGTTCGCTGCTCGATCATATACTTTTTGTTTCCTTTAGTAAACGAGCGAGTTGTGAGCGACATGTATTCTGTCAGTTTCGCCCATAGCCTAAATTTTTTTCCAAAGTGGCTCTGTTTGCAAGGCCTGAAACGGCTCGCTCCTCAATACCCCGAAGAGATAGTTTTTGTGACGGCGCATACGTGAGGGTAGCGAGTTTCGGGATTAACATTTGTTTGTAAACAAACGTTTAACCACAGTGAGCAGTTAATAGATCCAGTAATTCCTCTTCACTTTCACTGAGGACAGCAATGTCATTAGCGAATATTATCCACTTGCTTTGCTTTTTAATCGAACTCGAAACTTTTATTTCCGTCATTGCTCCTTCGGTGAATAGTTCAACATTAAGATTTAAGGATTCTTTGATACCCTTTTAATGCGAGCACTTCTTCCTTGGTCTTCCATTCTTATCGTTCCCTCTAGGTTGTTGTACATATTATACGAGTATATTATTTATCTTTCCCTACAGCTCACTCCCGCTTTTATCAAAATTTCGAGCCACTCGCACGGTTTTACATTGTCGCACGCTTTTTCTAGGTCGACAAATCCGATGAACGTGTCTTGATTTTACTCAAGTCTTACTTCCTTTATAAAATGTAACGTCAGAACTGTCTCTCGTGCCTCACGTTTCCTGAAACAAAACTGATAGCCATCTAACAGATCCTCAATTTTCTTTTCCATTCTTCTGTTTGTTATTGTTGTCAGCTACATGGACTCTTCAGCTCTTATGCTGATTGTGTGACATTTCTCGCACTTACCTGCTCTTGATATCTTCTGAATTGAATGGATAATATTTTTAAGTAAGTCTGGTGGTACGTCGCCACTCTCATAGGTTTCCAACACAAACTTTAATAGTCGTTTTGTTGCCACTTCCCTCACTGATCATAGAAACAGCGATGCAATATTATCCGTCGCTTCTTTCCTCTTTAATCTTATTGCTTACAAAGTTCTTTTACAAGCTCACCCCAATACTTTGTTCCCTATCTCTTCCCTATAGCCTCCTCTTTCTTCTTCCATCATATCATCAGTAAATTCCTCCCCCTCATAAAGGCCTTCAGTGTGGTCTTTCCACCTCCCCGTTCTCTCCTCTACGCATAACAGAGGAGTTCCAAGTACGCTCTTAATTTTGACGCTCTAGATTTTAGCTTCACCGAAGGTTGTTTCGATTTTTCTGTAGGCTGGATCGATCTCTCCAATGATCATTTCTCTTTCGATTTCTTCTCATTCTTTCTAAAGCCATTTCGCCTTGGTTTTCCACACTTCCTAATTATTTCATTTCTGAATGGTTCGTATTGCTGTGTTCCTGTCCTTCCCCGAACATTATTATACTTGAAACTTCCTGGGAGATTAAAACTGTGTTTCGGACGGAGACTCGAACGCGGGACCTTTGCCTTCCTCGGACCTTTGCTCTACCAACTGAGCTACCCAAGCACGACTCAGGACACTTCCTCATAGCTGCAATTCCGCCAGTACCTCGTCTCCTACCTTCCAAACTTCACAGAAGCTCTCCTGCGACCTTCCAGAACTATCGGTCCTGGAAGGAAGGATATTGCGGAAACATGGCTTAGCCACAGCCTGGGGGATGTTTGCAGAATGAAATTCTCACTCTACAACGGAGTGTGCGCTGATATGAAACTTCCTGGCAGATTAAAACTGTGTGCCGGACCGAGACTCGAATTCGAGACCTTTACCTTTCGCGGGCAAGTGCTCTACCAACTGAGCTACCCAAGCACGACTCACGACTCGTCGTCACAGCTCTGATTCCGCCAGTACCTCGTCTCCTACCTACCGAACTTACAAAAGTTCTACTTTGGAAGGTAGGAGACGAGGTACTGGCTGAATTAGAGCTGTGACGACGGGTCGTGAGTCGTGCTTGAGTAGGTTGGTTGTTAAAGCACTTCACGCGTAAGGCACAGGTCCTGAGTTTGTCTCGGTCCACCACACAGTTTTAATCTGCCAGTAAGTTTCATATCAGCGTACACTCCGCTGCAGAGTGAAAATTCCATTGTGGATTATTGTACTTCATTCTTTTGTCGATCGATTGAAGTATTTCATCTGGTACCTAAGGTTCCTTCGCAGTTAACTTCACATCACCTGTATTTGTCTTTCCAATAGCTATGAGTGCTCTTTCTAAAGATACCCAATCCTCTTCAACTGAATCGCCTAGTGCGGTATTCTTTATCGCAGTATCCATATCTTTGGCGATCTTCAAACGCGTCTCATTATTCCTCAGTACTTTAGTATCCCATTTCCTTCTACCTTGGTTATTCCGTTCGATTCTTTTACTAAATTGTGATCTAGGTTTATATCTACTCCTGGATACGCCTTAAAATATATGCTTAAAGACCCCAGTAATGGCTGAGAAATTAAGTTTACAAGTTAAAGGACGAAGAAGCCATTGTTAATTAAGAAGCAATGCTTGGAATATGTCTGATTTGTGGGGATCACAGCAGACGCTGTCGTTGTCGTCTTCAGTTGGAAGACTGGGTTGTTTCAACTTCTGTCCATCTGATTCCGCTTACTCCAAGCCTTGGTCTCCAACAATTTTTCCTCGTCAAACTTGCATCCATTACCAAATTGACTATTACCTCATGCCTCAGGATGTTTCCTATCATCCGACCTCTTCTTTTAGTCAAGTCACGAATGTCTTTTTCCTCCAGTTCGATTCAGTGCCACCGCATTACTTATACGTTCCACGTAGCTAGTTTTCAACATTCCTGTGTAGCACTATATTTCAAAAGCATCTTATCACTTCTTGTCTTCGTACACATTTCACCTCCGGCAGACTAATTCATATTCAATTCTACATAACACACTGAGGTGACAAAAGTCTTGGGATACCCCCAAATATAGTGTCGGACCTCCTTTTGGCCGGCGTAGTTCAGCACCTCGACGTGGGATGGACACAAGTTCTTCATAGTCCTCTGCAGAATTACTGAGCCATGCTGCCTCTGTAGTCGTCCATTATTGCGAAAGTCTTGCCGGCGCAGGATTTTCTGCACAAACTGACCTCTCGATCACGTCCCATAAATGTTTCATGGGATTCATGTCGGGCGATCTGGGTGCCCAAATCATTCGTTACAACTGTCCAGAACGTTCTTCAAACAAATCGCAAACAACTGTGGCACCGTGACATGGTGCACTTTCATCCATAGAAATTTCATCGTTGCAGGGAACATGAAGTCCATGAAAGGCTGAGAATGGTCTCCAAGTAGCCGAACATAACCATTTACAGTGAATGATCGATTCAGATGGACCAGGGGATCTAGTACATTCCATATAAACACAGCCCGTACCATTACGAATGCACTACCAGCAGCCGGCCGAAGTGGCCGTGCGGTTAAAGGCGCTGCAGTCTGGAACCGCAAGACCGCTACGGTCGCAGGTTCGAATCCTGCCTCTGGCATGGATGTTTGTGATGTCCTTAGGTTAGTTAGGTTTAACTAGTTCTAAGTTCTAGGGGACTAATGACCTCAGCAGTTGAGTCCCATAGTGCTCAGAGCCATTTGAACCATTTGCACTACCAGCTTGTATAGTGCCTTGTTGACAACCTGGGTCTATTGCTTTATGGTGGCTGAGCCACACTCGACCCCTAACATCAGCTTTTACCAACTGAAATCGGGACTGTTCTGACCAGGCCACGGTTTTACAGTCGTCTAGGGTCCAACCAATATGGTCACAAACCCAGGACAGGAGCTGCAGGCAATTCCGTACTGTCAGCAAAGGCATTCGCGTCGGTCGTCGACTGCCATGGCCGTTAAACACCAAATATCACCGCCCTGTCCTGACGGATACGTTATATCACTTAGTGTTGCTTGTCTGTTAGCAGTGACACCTCTACGCAAACGCCGCTGCTCTTAGTCGTTAAGTGAAGAACGTCGGCCACAGCGTTGACTATGGTGAGAGGTAATGTCAGAAATTTGGTATTCACGGCACTCTCTTGACGCTGTGATCTCGGAATGCTGAATTCCCTAAATATTTCCGAAATTGAATGTCCCCTGCGTGTAGCTCCAACTACTATTCCGAGTTCAAAATCTGTTAATTCCTGTCATGAGGCCATAATCGTGTGAGAAACCTTTCCTCAAAAATCGCTTCATCACAAATGACAGCTCCGTCAATGCACCTCCCTTTTATACCTCGTTTAAGTGGTACTACGCCCATCTGTATATGTGCATATCGCGGAAGTAGATCGTTATTCTTCAGCTGTGTGCAGCAGTTTGAAGTGGGTGGAAGTTTTTTCTTCTGGAAACAGTAGGTAAAAATGTTTCAGTTTTCCGACGGTACTACTTTGTTTGCCATCACTGATGAAAACTTCATTTTGATTCGCTGCTCTGTTCGTAAAGGAAATAGATGACAGCTTCGTTTTTCACCAACGTAATATTGCGGAGCGATTTACAGATGGTGCTCTGATTTTCCTGAGAGTAACCCACCGGATTATTACCTACGTTGTGTCTGAATGTTTTAAGTAAACGTAGGAAAACCATTTCTCCTACTGTTGCAAATACGGCGAGTTGGAAATGTATTTTTGACTACCATATTTCTCGATCTCGTTGTGGACCTGAAACCGTCTTTCCTTTAGTACGTCTGGTAGTTCGCATATATATCTCATGTTCTTCCTTCTTTTCTTCCTTCTCCCGTTTCCGGGAAAAGGAGGTCTGAAATCTCGTCCCGCACGTAATAGATCTGCAGACTGCATCTTGGCTGCGATCGGCTGACATCTCGTTTTCCTTTCAGTCGGGGACAAAATAAGGCTGCAAAAGGAGCCAGTCGCGCTTTGTGTTTTGGAAATACCAGAGCCACTGCTTTCTGCAGCTTTGCACTTCCTCACCTAAGTTCGGATATCGACACTCCTGATCTTATCTCCCAGAATCACCCCCATAGTAAGTTGTAAACATTTCATCTATGATGTTTGCATTCTTCTGCTATTTCGCTCGTTAAATTATGCGCGAATGTTTTCTTAATACGTTCGCTGAGTTTTTGTATTTATATATACGGAGTGTAACGAATATAAGTGCAGATGTTTTTGTATGTTGAACCGTAATACGTCCTCACATCACTGTGTTGGTTATTTTTTGTTTGTGTCGTGCATTCTTCCTGCAAATGTACTATCTGATGTTTCCTCTGCACAGTCGTAACTGCACCACTAGGTGTACTACGCCCATCAGTACAAACTAACTGTTTTGCATCCATGTGTCCCCACTTCAACACCTGATCTTCTGCCCAGGGGAAAGTAACCATTGGCAGCTTGCTCTTGCCACATATACTTCAAGGTATTACGCAACCTAAAGCCGAACGACTTGTAACAGCTAAAATCATTAGGCTGCAGATGACGTAAACACTTATGAAATGTTGGTCAGTATAACATCCTCAGTGACCAATAGAAATATCTGCACTTAATCTCATTACACCATGTATTATCTTCTCCATCACTATGTGGACTTTTAATTCGAAATCCGTTGCAACACTGAGAGTTGAGTATTTAGAGGAACAGAAAACAAAGAAATTTATTTGGAAACAGACGGGAATGGAAGACGTGATTGTCGGTGGAACTGAAATGGCAGTGGGCGACATGTACCCAGGCGAATGGATGCCACGTGGACTTAGAAAGTTCTTCGCCTTTATTCCAAGACATATACAAAAAGACCGATCTCTGTCCAGTGGTGGTCGTCAAACGGCTACTGTGAGGAGGGGGTGTGAGTCGTGCTTGGGTAGCTCAAAGGGCAGTTGGCCTTAGGCTGTGGAGCGGCGCGGTACCCCCTGGCCGCTCCTTGTCGCTTTGCCGTGTGTGTCGCTCACCGAGCCACCGCGCTGCTGTTAAGTGTTGTAGTTACGTTCCTGACATCCGATGGCTCTTTCGTATCGGAAAGCCACGATCAAGCTGCCATTCGACACTACGTACTCTAGATCCAAGGCCCACGAAGTAGAGAGATTTTTACGCGACGTGATACATGTTGACCCGAACGAGCTGCTAGGTATCCACTTATCTATTGTCTCCAGCGTTTTATATCTTAAGTTCACTGACGATGAGGCCTGCGACAAACTTCCCAGACGCTCGACGGAAGGTTATCGGTTCTGCCACTCTGACGGAAATGTGGGTGTGCTGACGCTCGAGCTTGCTGGATTAGGAATACAAAATGTGTGCGTGTTTGAGGTACCATTTGAAGTTCCAGCGGATTTTGTCACCCTTGCTCTTCGAGCCTATGGCACAGCACTCGGCCATACGGCCGAAAAAAGCGAAACTTACCTTGTCCTTAACGGGGTGTGACAGGTCCGTATTAAATTGCACCGCCTTACACCTTCGTATCTCACTATCGCTGGTTGCGGGGCGATAATTATTCACTTCAGTGAGCCGAGGACCTGCTCCGGATGTGGACAGGTAGGACACGCGCGTGCCGAATGCCTACAACGCCGTCTCGCGCAGACGCCCTCAGCCGGTCAGATTCAACCGTCGATAGTGACCTCTATGCCGATTACGTATGTTGCGGCGGCGAGACGGGAGACGCCAGCTATCTATGACGACCCTTCTGAATTGGTGCAAGCTTTGGAGGCCCCTGCAATATTTCATCAGCAGCCCCCAGCGTCTTCCAGCGCCGATGCTTCTGTTGCCCTCTTGTCGAGCCCATGCTCACTGCTACAACGATAAGCCGACGGTGCGGTTGAAGTTGAAGAACAGGATGCAGCTTCCTCCCCCTGCCCTACGCCGGAAACAGAGGCGAGACAGCGTAAACAGAAATCGCCCAAGCGCCATAAGAAACGGCGCACAACAACCGACGCAACAGAACAGTCCGAGTCTGGAACCGCGCGACCGCTACGGTCGCAGGTTCGTATCCTGCCTCGGTCATGGATGTGTGTGATGTCCTAAGGTTAGTTAGGTTTAAGTAGTTCTAAGTTCTGGGGGACTGATGACCTCAGAAGTTAAGTCCCATAGTGTTCAGAGCCATTTTGAGAATAGTCCGAAACGGCGACGCTGAATGATGAGGTGCGTCAGCCGATAAACCGATCCGACACGGGCAATAGTAACGTACTACACGGCTCGACGTCTTCTCCCTCTACCTGTGGGTCTACGCACTGTGGGTTTGCGAGATCACCGAAGCCCCGACCCCGGGGATGCACCCACGACTACGTCTGCCTCTCTGGGAGATTGGGCGCAGGAGATGGAGATGCAGGATGCGTTTCAGGACCCTGACGATACACCGATGCCGCTGGCAGCGTCCACGTTGCGGCGACAGACGCCTAGGCCGGCATGACCCACACCCGTCGCTGCCTATCTCTACGCCATAACGACGCACCACACCGCGACTACTGCCCGCCTGTAGTACCAAGTACACCCTCCGCGACTTGATGGAACAGGCACACCGCCTCACGACGATCAATGTCAACGGTGTTACTTCTGCTGTCAAAATCCGTATGCTGCAAGATAGGTTACGAGCTGCGGATCTGGATGTTGTTTCCCTTCAAGAAGTCTGATCAGGACTCTGTATCGATACCTACGGACATGACACCTACACTATGGCTTCAGCTGTGGGCGGCGGAGATACGGCAATTCTACTGAGGGAAGGGATTATGGCAACTGATGTCTCCTATTTACCGTCGGCCCGGGGCGTTGGTACAGTTCATCTGGTGAACCTGTATGCTCCCACCGGCACTGACAGAAGGAGAGAACGCCGCACCTTTTTTTGCCGAAGACATATCTCTGCTCTTCCAGTGCAATGCCGACCACTTGGTAGTAGGCGGAGATTTAGTTGTGTGCTAAGACCATCCTACCAGGTGCCGCACTATACCACCTGCCCAGCACTTCAGGCACTTGTAAAGGACTTGGCTTTGGTGGACACTTGGGTCATAGAACACGGCGACCGAAAGGCATACACCTACTTTACTAGTCAATCAGAGAGCCGTTTGGATCGTGTCTACATCACACACGGTCTGCGGTTGGCAGTTGTTGACACTGAGATGTGACCGGCACCGTTCACGGATCACCTAGCATACGTGTGTACTCTCACCCTCCTCCGCCAACGCGTCCGACGAAGTAGAGGTCTGCAGCGCCTCAGTGTGGCCCTTCTTGATGAGGTAAATTGCAGACTCGAAGTTGAGTCCACATGGAACAAATGCCACCGGCGATTACCCGCCTACTGTTCCGTACTTCAGTCGGAGTTACGGTGTGTCAGACCCTCCTTTTGCCGTACATTAGCAAGCTATGGACGAGACAGAGCGCGCTCGTATACTGCTACCACTGATTTCTACTACACTGCGCTCCGCGAAATGGCTGTGCAACCGCCGTCGCCGGAACGGCAATCGGCAGAACACCACGTCAAGGCACAGTTGCTACGTATCACCGCCGCACTTTTCGCGGGTGTGCGGGTGCGAGCGAGGACAACTGATGATGTTAGTGGAGAAGGACCTTCCCTCCACCATATCATTCAAGATAGAAGAAGATGCAAGAGGCAGCTCATTAGGGAGGTCGAGGCGGAGGATGGACGACGCGTTGACAAGCAAATGGACATCGTCCGAGCGTTCACACAGTCATATACACTTCTCTATGAATGGGAGTACAATATGGATATAGGGGTCAGGGAAGTCCTATCTGACCTACCCGTCTCTCGGAACCCAGAAGATGATGCTACGCTCTTGTCGGAGGTGACTTTGCAAGAACTACGAGAGGCTATGAGGAGCGGTGCTCCCAACATAGCCGAACGGTCTAGGGCGCTGCAGTCATGGACTGTGAGGCTGGTCCCGGCGGAGGTTCGAGTCCTCCTTCGGGCATGGGTGTGTGTGTGTTTGTCCTTAGGATAATTTAGGTTAAGTAGTGTGTACGCTTAGGGACTGATAAGATTTCACACACATTTGAACATTTTTTTGCTCCCAACAAAACGACAGCCCCTGACGGACTCCCTCTTGAATTTTAGAAAAGGTTCTTTGATTTCATGGGCCCAGTGTGGGTCAGGATGTACAGAGAATTCCTAAACCCCGATTTTCAGGTAACATCTGAATTCACTGAGGGTCTCTCGATTCCGGTGACCCGACCGGTGTGGCCGAGCGGTTCTAGGCGCTTCAGTCTGGAACCGCGCGACCACTACGGTCGCAGGTTCGAATCCTGCCTCGAGCATGGATGTGTGTGATGTCCTAAGGTTACTTAGGTTTAAGTAGTTCTAAGTTCTAGGGGACTGATGACCTCAGATGTTGAGTCCCATAATGCCCAGAGCCATTTGATTCCGGTGATCAGACCCGGAGGAGGCCGTCGCCCATTTTAAAAATGGCTCTGAGCACTATGGGACTCAACTGCTGAGGTCATTAGTCCCCTAGAACTTAGAACTAGTTAAACCTAACTAACCTAAGGACATCACAAACATCCATGCCCGAGGCAGGATTCGAACCTGCGACCGTAGCGGTCTTGCGGTTCCAGACTGCAGCGCCTTTAACCGCACGGCCACTTCGGCCGGCCTCGCCCATTTTATTTTCGCCACACCGACTACGAGCTGTTAGCACGCATCCTCCATGAGAGGCTCAAATCTACGGTAATGGCGGCATTCACACTGACCAAAAGTGCCTCGGAGGCGACACTAATGTGTTTACTACTTTAAGCACCCATAGAGGCGTGGTGGCGCTCATGCAAACAAGCCGGCTCCAGGACGCTCTTGTTGCGTTGGATTTTGTTCGTGCTTTCGATAGCGTTGAACATGGTTTCCTGTGTGCAGTTATGGAACACGTATCCCGCGCAAGACGACATCTGCTGTGCTTCGTTTGGTCCATGGAGCGGTCACGAGGCTATCGGTTCGCCCCCGCCCGTGTCAACAGGTCGGTCAGACAGGGTTGTCCTCTTTCTGCCATGTTATTCACCATAGCCGTCGAACCGGCTCTTCATGGACTGCGGAGACGCTTGGAAGGACTTCGCCTCGCTCCGTGACCCTTCGATGTGGTACATACTCCGATGATGTGATGTTCTTAGCACGGACTGGTGACGATATACAAACGGCGCTTTCCTGGATCCAACAGTATGGGGCGTTGGCAGGCAGTGTGATAAACCTCCGGAAATCACGCTACATGGAGGTGGGACAAGGCATGCCTGCAGAACCGGATGTACCCCTGACAAAGGTCCCAATGCTCAAATGTTTAGGGATATCGCTTACGTATCGACTCCGCATAGAGGCTCGCCTCAATAAATTCAGACCGTTGGACATTTTTCAACGCGCTCAATACGTCAATGTGTACATGGCTTCTCACCTTAACCATTACGCACACTTATTACCGATGACCGACACGTGGTGAACGCTGGTGCCGTTTTTAAGATCCGTTTTGTTACTCTTACTTTACCCTTCCACAAAGGAGGTGTTGGACTCACTGACGTCAAGCACAGAGCGTTGGTGCTGTACCTTCGCTCAATGTGCCGACTCTGGCTTTCACCAACAGTCTTCCTGGCCTCCTGATAGCAGAGGTGGCCCCACACATGCTGTGCCCATAGGTACCTGTTGGACAGCTCTCGCTATCACATACTAGGACGTTTCTCGTGTAGCACAGGTACATGTTGAGGGTTATACCGGTGACACGGCATCCGACAACAAAGACTTATTATAGTGTTCTCCAACGCTGGAATCCGGCTAACGACACTGTACGACGCCACCCCATGGTCGACTAGACGCGGTTTTGGCGAGCCATCCACGCGCCCTTCATGTCAACTTTGGAGCGGTCGACGAGGTATGTGGTCACTAATGATAAATTTCCGACCCGACGAAGGCTACATGCCATTCACCCAACTGACGAACCTACGTGCCCCCCGGTAGACACTGACGAACACTGAACCGTGGCCCCGCACGCGAGTGCTGGAAACTGATCCGCCAGATACTGGTTTTACTGCTACGCCGCCCCTATGTTTCGATTGTGTCCCTGGACCTCTTTCATCCTGACTATTTCCCGATGACCCGGATGAATGTGGTCAATTGGGTACGAGGAATAGCGATACACGGCAAAAAGGAAGTCCTCGATTTGTGGCAGTACATGATCGATGAGTTCCTGGTCCTAACGAACAGAATGAAATACCGGAATCTTTTTTCCAACTATCTGGGATCGTCATTCATAGACCCACCCCCTAGCTGGGGTGTGCTGGGTGTGATAAAAAATTGACTTGCAGACATAATGTTTCCACGATCCCCTATGGTAACAGAAACAGTCTCTGACTGTGTGCAGCGGCCCTGGACGCTCCGACGATTGGTGACTGGTGATGTCCATTCCAATGACGACCGCCTGTTACTGGCCGCCCGCTTCCATAACGTAGGTTCACATTTTCGGCATAATTTTTGGCGTATGGCTCCCTTGTTTTTGTTAATTCTTACATAAAACGAATAAATTTAAAAAAAAATGTGCTGGTTCTCTTTGCCATAAAGCAGACAAAACCTCTCTTTTTTCAATTAAAGAAAAAATCTATTTGAATAAAAGGTAAAAAAAATAGAAAAAAAGATGATGGAGCACTTGCCCGCGGAAGGCAAAGGTCCCGAGTTTGAGTCTCGGTCCAGCACACAGTTTTAATGTGCCAGGATGTTTCATATCAGCACACACTCCGCTGCAGAGTGAAAATTTAATTCTAGCTACTGGTAATGATGATGCACTTTATATCGAAGAATCCACTTAAATAATGTAGAATTTTGAAATGTTAAGGAAGTCTGTGGAACATCTAAATCATCGGTGTGGTGGCTATAAGGACAAATTCTTGAAGTAAGTAAAATAAACAACAAAATACCTGTCGTGGCACAGTGCTCGATGAGAACACCTTGCCGCCCAAAGAGCCATATTCTATGTTACCGCACTCTGGCTCCTTAAAACGCATATTAGCGAACATCCGTCACCTGCGCGTCTCTTAGCCCTTTAGCTCATTTGTCTGAATTTTGTGTATGCTAAATTTTTCATAATGAACTGTCTTCACAGTCTCTGAGCAACATAATGAACGTTCAGACACGCAGACTCTTCATATTTAATCAGTAAGGAAAGACTGATATTAGCATTTACCGTCCAGTCAGCTTCATTACAGATGGATCACAAGCTCGAATTATGGAAGGCCGGGGACAGAAATCGACTGCGTTCTTTTCAGAGGAACTATCGTGACATTTGCTGTAAGCTACCTACGGAAACCAAGGAAGAATGGATTCTGGGTGGTCACACGGGAACTTGACCCGCCTCGCTCATTGGCGATCACATGGTAGAAGGCGTATGGGTAACATCAGAAGGTATGCAGTACCAAAGTGCACGTGTATAGCGAAACACCGTGATGGGCAGAGAGTCTATAGGAGACCTCTATCCAACATTCGATAAAAAATGGTTGATTACGATGATAAAGAATGTCTTGTTGTTAACTACTAAAGTAGTTGTTTACCTAACTGGTATCACCAGCGGCGTCTGTTGCAGGTGATAAATAATAAATATATGGATATCTGTGTCGGTAACAGAA
Organism: Schistocerca nitens; assembly: GCF_023898315.1. Classification (NCBI taxonomy): domain Eukaryota; kingdom Metazoa; phylum Arthropoda; class Insecta; order Orthoptera; family Acrididae; genus Schistocerca; species Schistocerca nitens. The sequence continues at coordinate 363,536,493 of NC_064615.1, read as the reverse complement.
CAGCCGTCGGCATTTCTTAAGATTACTTACGAAATGTGTACGTCTATATCAAACGACGCTCCTTTCAAGTAAAATATATTTAGGGTGATAACAAATGATATCGATTCACAAAACCATCAAAGCTTCAGAATATTTAAAATCCAACTACAACAATGCTTATGCCATCACGGCAGGGTCCGTTATCTCGTGGTAAAAATAATGTGTCTTACCTCTGCGGTGCACAAATCGTCGGGTGTATCTGTTACAAATACTACAGTAAGCTGAACTGAATCAGAACGACCACCTCTTTAAAATAAATGTAACCACGATCACCACTTTTTTGTATTAGTTGTGTTTCATGTGTAATGTCACTTGTCTCAGCCACAGTTCCTGGTCGTATTGGACTCTACAGTCAGAATAACAAAAACATGGAGCACCTGGTCAGCGCAGTTACACAGTACAGGTTTCTTGTTACCTCTGAGGCCATCCGTAATTAGATTTGTGGCATGCATTCATTATGTGCGCTGAGTACTACGTTTGGATAAATAGTATTTGAGAATAGACTGGTATAAAGAGACAAAAATGATGCGATTTCGTTCAGAGTTTTACAGTTTTGTAATGCGTACATGCGACTATCTGTGTACCGTAGAGTTCAGACGCTTTCTGTTTACAAACAGATAATGAATATGATGGACTATAATGCCCGAAAACCGCTCTGACAATCACATATACTATGTGATTAAAAGTATGCGGGCATCCGACTGAAAATGACCTACAAGTTCGTGGCGCTCTCCATTGGTAATGCTGGAATTCAATATGGTGTTGGCCCGCCCTCAGACTTGTTGACAGCTTCCACTCTCTCAGACAAACGTTCAATTAGGTGCTGGAAGGTTTCTTGAGGAATGGCAGCCGATTCTTCACGGAGTGCTGCACTGAGGAGAGGTATCGATATCGGTGGGTTAGGCCTGGCTCGAAGTCGGCGTTCCAAAACATCCCAAAGATGTTCTATAGGATTCAGGTCAGGAGTCTGTGCAGGCCAGTCCACTACAGAGTTGTTATTGTCGAGTAACCACTCCGCCACAGGCCATGCATTATGAACATATGCTCGATCGTGTTGAAAGATGTAATCACCATCCCCGAATTGCTCTTCAACAGTGGGAAGCAAGAAGGAGCTTAAAACATCAATGTAGGCCGAGCTGTGATAGTGCCACGAAAAACAACAAGCCCCCTCCATGAAAAACACGACCACATCATAACACCACCGCCTCCCAGGTTTACCGTTTGGCACTACGCACGCTGACAGATGACGTTCACCGGGCATTCGCCATACCCATACCCTGCCATCGGATCGCCACATTGTGTATCGTGATTCGTCACTCCACACAACGTTTTTCCACTGTTCAGTCGTCCAATGTTTACGCTCCTTACACCAAGCGAGGCGTTGTTTAGCTTTTACCGGCGTGATATGTGGCTTATGAGCAGCCGCTCGACCATGAAATCAACGTTTTCTCACCTCCCGCGTAACTGTCATAGTACTTACAGTCGATCCTGATGCAGTTTGCAATTCCTGTGTGATGGTGTGGATAGATGTCTGCTATTACACATTACGACCCTCTTCAGCTGTCGGCGGTCTCTGTCAGTCAACAGACGAGGTCGGCCTGTACGCTTTTGTGCTATACGTGTCCCTTCACGTTTCCACTTCACTTTCACATCGGAAACAGTGGACCTAGGAGTGTTTAGGAGTGTGGAAACCTCGCACACAGATGTATGACCCACGTAACACCCAATCACCTGACCACGTTCGAAGTCCGTGAGTTCCGCGGAGCGCCCCATTCTGCTCTCTCACGATGTCTAATGACTACCGAAGTCGCTGAGATGGAGTACCTGGCAGTGTGTGGCAGTACAATGCACATAATATGAAAAACGTATGTTTTTTGGGGTGTCCGGATACTTTTGATCACATAGTTTACTTTTGAAACGCAGGCCATGGTGTACAAGTCCTTCATCAAATACAAGGTGCGGCGCGCCAAGCAAGCAAGATTTAAGCACTAAATCATTTTGCAGATATCAAGGTATCTAAATTAGTTCAAAATGGTTCAAATGCCTCTGAGCACTATGGGACTTAACTTCTGAGGTCATCAGTCCCCTAGAACTTAGAACTAGTTAAACCTAACTAACCTAAGGACATCACACACAGCCATGCGCGAGGCAGGATTCGAACCTGCGACCGTAGCGGTCGCTCGGTTCCAGACTGCAGCGCCTAGAACCGGTCGGCCACTCCGGCCGGCCATGTAAATTAGTCCCGCGTTCTATAAGTTTAATTATGAACTAGACTGAACAACGTCCAACTACACTTTATTTGTCAGAGGCGTTGGTTCCGCGAATGCCGAACGGTTCCTGAGAGACATTCAAAGAAAGAATATCTTAACATCTGCTGGAAAACATTTTTTTTTACTAGGAACGGCTACGTTGCGTTTCCTGACCGCACCTCAATTACATGTAAAGTGAAACATAACAATGTTTATAAAAGCGTAAGCTGTTACCAGTGTCTTCACTATCTGTGGACAAAGTCCGCCATGTATTTCGAAGCACACATTTCTTTCAGTTTCGTTTCACATGATCAACACGCTACTTGATAATTACAAGGAAACTTTGACTTCTCAGTCGTTCAGTTTCTCATTCTGCACATCGATAAGCAGAGTTCCGCATTAGAGGCCATGTTTATTTATTTAATCGTATGGCTAGGGCCCCCCGCCAGGCAGGCCGTTCGCCGGGTGCTGGTCTTTCAATTTGACGCCATTTCGGGGACCTGCAGTCGATGAGGATGACATAATGATGATGAGGACAGCACAACACCGTCCCTGGGTGGAGAAAATGCCCCGACCCAGCCGGGAACCGGACCCAGAGGATTGACAATCCGTCGCGCTGACCATTCAGCTACCGGGGGCAGACGTTAGAGACCATGATCGGAATACATGACAAGCGCCTTCTTGCTTCCGGTGATTTTTTGGCACATGTAGTAGCTATAAGGCAATACTTGCCCTATGGCTCCTGCAAAATGACACGAAAACGTTCATTTAAAACTTTCCTGTTGGACTACAATGTGACAGACCCTGTACATCGGCTGAATAAGACGTCGTTTAAAAGAAATACTTTTACTTCGCCTACAGTTTACACTGATGTGACGAAAGTCACTGGAAACCACCTACTTTTGCCCGAAGCAGTGTAACAACTCGGCGTGGTATGGACTCAACAAGTCTTTGGAGGTCCCCTGCAGAGATATTGACCCATGCTGCCTCTATAGCTGTCCATAATCTTGTACGAACTGACCTATTGATTATGCCCCAAAAACCTCCGATATGATTCATGTCGGGCGATGTGAGTGGCCAGATCATTTGCTCGAACTGTCCAGAATGTTTCCGAACCAATCGCGAACAATTTTGGCACTGTGACATGGCTCACTGTCATTCATAAAAATTCCATCGTTGGTAGGGAACATGAAGTCGATAAATGGCTGCTTCGGATTATGGCCAAATTTCGCCTCACCGCCCGAAATCCTGGCACATTAAAATTGTGTGCTGGACAGAGACTCAAACTTCCCACATCGATTTCTGCGATTATTTCACCTAGTGTTGCTTGTCTGTTAGCACTGACAACTCTAAGCAAACGCCGCTGCTCTCCGCTATTAAGTAAAGGCCGTCTGCCTCTACGTTGACCGTGGTGAGAGGTAATGCCAGAAATCTGGTATTCTCAGCACACTCTTGACATCTCGGATCTCGGATCTTGGTATATTGAATTCCTTAAAGATTTCCGAAGTGGAATATCCCATGCGTCTAGCTCCAACTGCCATTCTGGGTTCAATGTCTGTTACTTCCCATCCTGCGGCCATAATCACGTCGGAAACGTTTTCACATGAATCACCTGAGCACAAGTGACAGCTTCGCCAATGCACTGCTCTTTTATTTTATAACTCGTGTACGTAGCAGATGGTATAGCTAAAGAATAAACAGAACTAAGAAGGAACTAAGGTAATTTAACAGAAAAGAGAAAAAGCTGCTTATCAAAACGAGGATTTATACTTTAAATGGAAAGCATGTTGAGGCCTGACGAGGTGACTCACACAAAGTAGACAGAAAGTTGAAGGCTTCCTTCTACATCTACATCTACATCTATACTCCGCGAGCCACCTTACGGTGTGTGGCGGAGGATACTTATTGTACCACTATCTGATCCCCCCTTCCCTGTTCCATTCACGAATTGTGCGTGGGAAGAACGACTGCTTGTAAGTCTCCGTATTTGCTCTAATTTCTCGGATCTTTTCGTTGTGATCATTACGCGAGATATATGTGGGCGGTAGTAATATGTTGCCCATCTCTTCCCGGAATGTGCTCTCTCGTAATTTCGATAATAAACCTCTCCGTATTGCGTAACGCCTTTCTTGAAGTGTCCGCCACTGGAGCTTGTTCAGCATCTCCGTAACGCTCTCGCGCTGACTAAATGTCCCCATGACGAATCGCGCTGCTTTTCGCTGGATCATGTCTATCTCTTCTATTAATCCAACCTGGTAAGGGTCCCATACTGATGAGCAATACTCAAGAATCGGACGAACAAGCGTTTTGTAAGCTACTTCTTTCGTCGATGAGTCACATTTTCTTAGAATTCTTCCTATGAATCTCAACCTGGCGCCTGCTTTTCCCACTATTTGTTTTATGTGATCATTCCACTTCAGATCGCTCCGGATAGTAACTCCTAAGTATTTTACGGTCGTTACCGCTTCCAATGGTTTACCACCTATGGCATAATCGTACTGGAATGGATTTCTGCCCCTATGTATGCGCATTATATTACATTTATCTACGTTTAGGGAAAGCTTCGACAAAATAAATCTGTTGTTATTAAATCGGATACAGTAACGACAAATGGAACCCTTAATTTTACGACCCCGCCCAGAACTCGGCGGAAATCCAATGTGGAAATGGTAAGACAAGAGAAAAATATAGTTTTAGTAACTGAAATGATGTCAAAAGTTACGTAGCCAGATTACGAAATGAGGAGTGATAAGAATCAACAAGCGAGGGAAAGAGGATCGAAGTGATCGTAATACAAGAACTAAGTAGCTTATTAAACCTTTCGTGAAGTAAAAGCTCGGTATTTTAGAAATTCTGAGCATTTTCATGTATGATAAGCACTGTTTGCGTATATATTTTGGAATTTATCTCACCACTGCAAATTTCTGACTTTAGTTGTCATTTTTGGTTTATTTTAAAATTTCATAAGACTACGTATCTCTTGAATATTGCGTTAAGAAATAATGTTTGATAAAATTTTAATGTAAATTGTTGAAATATAGCACTGATAGATAATAAGACTAAGTTTAAAAACGCAATGATTTTTGCTGAACGAAATTTACATCATTTACATCACGAGGAATATTGTGTTGTGTATGTATGTGTGTGTGTGTGTGTGTGTGTGAGAGAGAGAGAGAGAGAGAGAGAGAGAGAGAGAGAGACAGAGGTCGTAGAATAAGTCAGTCATTTGCTCCGTACTCTGTTTGAACATGTATTTAGTAATATACACTCCTGGAAATGGAAAAAAGAACACATTGACACCGGTGTGTCAGACCCACCATACTTGCTCCGGACACTGCGAGAGGGCTGTACAAGCAATGATCACACGCACGGCACAGCGGACACACCAGGAACCGCGGTGTTGGCCGTCGAATGGCGCTAGCTGCGCAGCATTTGTGCACCGCCGCCGTCAGTGTCAGCCAGTTTGCCGTGGCATACGGAACTCCATCGCAGTCTTTAACACTGGTAGCATGCCACGACAGCGTGGACGTGAACCGTATGTGCAGTTGGCGGACTTTGAGTGAGGGCGTATAGTGGGCATGCGGGAGGCCGGGTGGACGTACCGCCGAATTGCTCAACACTTGGGACGTGAGGTCTCCACAGTACATCGATGTTGTCGCCAGTGGTCGGCGGAAGGTGCACGTGCCCGTCGACCTGGGACCGGACCGCAGCAACGCACGGATGCACGCCAAGACCGTAGGATCCTACGCAGTGCCGTAGGGGACCGCACCGCCACTTCCCAGCAAATTAGGGACACTGTTGCTCCTGGGGTATCGGCGAGGACCATTCGCAACCGTCTCCATGAAGCTGGGCTACAGTCCCGCACACGTTAGGCCGTCTTCCGCTCACGCCCCAACATCGTGCAGCCCGCCTCCAGTGGTGTCGCGACAGGCGTGAATGGAGGGACGAATGGAGACGTGTCGTCTTCAGCGATGAGAGTCGCTTCTGCCTTGGTGCCAATGATGGTCGTATGCGTGTTTGGCGCCGTGCAGGTGAGCGCCACAATCAGGACTGCATACGACCGAGGCACACAGGGCCAACACCCGGCATCATGGTGTGGGGAGCGATCTCCTACACTGGCCGTACACCACTGGTGATCGTCGAGGGGACACTGAATAGTGCACGGTACATCCAAACCGTCATCGAACCCATCGTTCTACCATTCCTAGACCGGCAAGGGAACTTGCTGTTCCAACAGGACAATGCACGTCCGCATGTATCCCGTGCCACCCAACGTGCTCTAGAAGGTGTAAGTCAACTACCCTGGCCAGCAAGATCTCCGGATCTGTCCCCCATTGAGCATGTTTGGGACTGGATGAAGCGTCGTCTCACGCGGTCTGCACGTCCAGCACGAACGCTGGTCCAACTGAGGCGCCAGGTGAAAATGGCATGGCAAGCCGTTCCACAGGACTACATCCAGCATCTCTACGATCGTCTCCATGGGAGAATAGCAGCCTGCATTGCTGCGAAAGGTGGATATACACTGTACTAGTGCCGACAGTGTGCATGCTCTGTTGCCTGTGTCTATGTGCCTGTGGTTCTGTCAGTGTGATCATGTGATGTATCTGACCCCAGGAATGTGTCAATAAAGTTTCCCCTTCCTGGGACAATAAATTCACGGTGTTCCTATTTCAATTTCCAGGAGTGTATAAATGTGGACTGAAACCACTCACGCAAAATGAAGCATATAGCCGTATTTTCAGTGAGAAAATACACACATCATAAAAAAAATGTTTTGCATCACCCCGGTTCCCAGAACTCCTGAAGAGAGGCATTGACTGTGGATATTGTATCACAGACACAGTCCCTTTGACTGTTCAGAGATGTCACTGAAGCCGTGTGGCCGAGCGTTTCTAGGCGCTTCAATCTGGAACCACGCGACCGCTACAGTCGCAGGTTCGAATCCTGCTTCGGGATGTGTGTGATGTCCTTAGTTTGGTTAGACTTAAGTAGTTCTAAGTTCTAGGGGACTGATGACCTTAGATGTTAAGTCCCATAGTGCTCAGAGCCATTAACCCGCCCAAAGATGTAAACAACCATGCATGAGCAGTGCCTATTAGACGGAGAGGGTGCGACAGCCGATCAGTTCCTCATTCCACCAGGAAGGAGGTACACGGCTCGTGTTGTCTGTCGTTCAACCTTGCCTAGACGGTAAGTCGCGCGGTTCGAACGCGTCCGCGTTGTTATTTTGTCCCAGGAAGGGCTCTCAACAAGGGAAGTGTCCAGGCGTCTCGAAGTAAACCAAAGCGATGTTGTCCGGACATGGAGGAGATACAGAGGAACTGTCGATGACATGCCTCGCTTCGGCCGCCAAAGGCTACTACTGCTGTGGATGACCTCTACTACGGATTATGGCTCTGAGGAACCCTGACAGCAACGCCACCTTGTTGAATAATGCTTTTCGTGCAGCCACAGGACGTCGTATTACGAATCAAACTGTGCGCAATAGGCTGCATGATGCGCAACTTCACTCCCAACGTCCTTGGCGAGGTTCACCTTTGCAACGACGAAACCATGCAGCGCGGTGCAGATAGGCCCAACAACATGTCCAATGGACGACTCAGGATTGGCATCACGTTCTCTTCACCGATGAGTGTCGCATATGCCTTCAACCTGACAATCATCGGAGACGTGTTTGGAGGCAACCCGACCAGACGAAACGCCTTAGAAATACTGCCTAGCGAGTGGAGGAATGTGGAGGCTCCCTGGCGTTTAGGGGTATCTTTATGTGGGACCGAAGTACGCCGCTGGTGGTCACAGAAGGCGCCGTACGATACATGAATGTCATCCTCCGACCTCTAGTGCAACCATACCGGCAGCATATTGGCGAGGCAGTCGTCTTCGTGGACGACAGTTCGCGCCCCCATCGTGCACATCTTGTGAATGACTTCCTTCAGGATAACGACATCGCTGGTCTAGAGTGGCCAGCATTTTCTCCAGATATGAACCCTATGGATCATGCCCGTGATTGATTGAAAAGGGCTGTTTATGGACGACTTAACCCACCAATCACTCTGCGGTATCTCCACCGAATCGCCGTTGAGGAATGGGACAATCTCGACCTACAGTGCCTTGATGAAGTTGTGGATAGTATGCCACGACGAATACAGGCATGCATCAATGCAAGAGGACGAGCTACTGGGTATTAGATGTACCGATGTGTACAGCAATCTGGACCACCACCTCTGAAGGTCCCGCTATATGGTGGTACAACATGCAATGTGTGGTTTTCATGAGCAATAAAAAGGGCGGAAATAATGTTCATATTAATCTCTATTCCAGTTTTCTGTACAGTTCAGGAACTCTGGGAACCGAGGTGATGGCCGGCCGCGGTGGTCTAGCGGTTCTAGGCGCTCAGTCCGGAACCGCGCGACTGCTACGGTCGCGGGTTCGAATCCTGCCTCGGGCATGGATGTGTGTGATGTCCTTAGGTTAGTTAGGTTTAAGTAGTTCTAAGTTCTAGGGGACTGATGACCACAGATGTTAAGTCCTATAGTGCTCAGAGCCATTTGATCCATTTGAACCGAGGTGATGCAAAACTTTCTTTTTGAAGTGTATATATCGCGCCGGCTCCAGTTTCACCATTTCCCTTCTCCCACCGTCTTACTGTTATTATTAACGACACTGTCACACTACTACGTTATCCACGTCGTCACTACAGTGACGTACACTAGACAGCAATAATTAAGGCAAATGGCAGGCAAGCCTTCCTAAACGCGCCACGACCTGAGGCAGACGAGAATCCAGTTTTCTTCATCTTTGACACGTAACTCGATATAGCGGCAGTGTACCTTCATGAGTCATGGGACATGAAAGACTAAAAGCATAGTAATTGGAAGTCCTTGTATTACAAATCTATTAGAGAGACGATAATAATCAGGTGGTACAGTTTCATTCACTTCGTTGCCGTCATGGAAGGATCCTCGTTATGAAACGTCAGTTGTCTCTGTCACCACATTAGTCCTTCCAGCAATTTGATCTTCCTCCTTTCCTGTTTACATAACTGATATTCTCACGCTGTGAAGTGAACTTCCATCATTGCCCTCGAAACAATGAGACTCTTACACAGCCGATTGCTTTGTAAAACTGAATTACAACACCAATAAAAATATCTAAAAAACTCTATTTCCTGCAATGGAGACCACTCTGCAATATTGTATGAGCTAAGCAGACCAAGAGAGTAAAATATTTAAAAGTTTATAATTTTTCGGCGTCTGCTTGTCATGAATCTCGAAGAATTTCCAACATGAATAAATAGAAGAGAAGCTAGGACTAAAGTAAAATTCTACAACCTGTTAAATGCGAAACTTCAGAGATATATCATGTACAGATAGCGAACTATTCGCTTCCAGCCTTCATGGATCCCAAAGAAATAAACTTATATTCAAACGAAGCGAGGTGGTGATGCGTACTGTGCAAAGTAAGAGACCTCTTCGGTGAAAGCGTCGGTAAGTCTGTACCTACTTATTTCCTACAAGATGCAAAACAGTTTCTTCAGAAAATTACTGTAACGGGAAAATTTACTTCTTGCCACGTAATAACAAGATAATTGATTACAGCTTCCTTACGGATACAGCATTTTGTTGCCAATACATAATTTTGAAATAATTTTAGTGTTTTGTGATTTATGCCTCACAGCTTTCAAATACTTACAGAAAATCGTATTGTAACATTATCAACGACAACGAAAATATTTGTTGTTGCTGTCTGAATCAACTGTGACTGATCATCAGTTCCCTATTTGATTAAATGTATCCAGAGATATACTAGTGAACACTGTTTGTGGTGTGGGCACCTTTCACCTTTGTGAAGTCTTGAACTCTGCTGGGCCACTTTCTATGAGGTGTCTGTATGGCTGTGGAGCAATGGCAGTTCATTCTTCTTCAACAGCCGAAAGCAGAGAAGGTTGTGATGTTGCATGATGGAGCCTGGAGCGATTTCTTCCTACTATCTCATCACAAAGGTTGAATTGGATTCACGGCAGGGCTGCGGGCACGCCAGTCATTTCGGGAAATTTATTGCCCATAAACCATAGCCTCACAGATCCTGCATTGACCATGCTGACACTGACAATCATCTTCTAACTATTCTTTACTTGTAACACGCCCTAAGGTGCAACTGATGGGGTACCCGCAAATTGTCGCTCCGACCGTGCGCCCTATCCACCCCACGTACCTGGTACTCCCGCGGCGGTCGTATTATTTCTGCTCCACACTGCTGTTGGCTTGTCTGAAATTATGTGTCTAAATATGTAAGCGGGTTTAGGGGAACCACTCAACATTAAACACAAGACTATTCTACGTCTGGTATGGACAACTATACTCTGAGAAGATAAGAAAATCGCAGGTTGCACTGTTTACACTCTCAGTCGCAAGTGTTGATATCAATTAACATTCTTGATGATTATCTGTCCACAGTTATCATTCCCATGTTATTGCACAATATTCATGGAGGTTGTACATTACACCGTCACACTTATTTCACAGTCTTACTCTAGTCGAACCTTCAGCGATAGATACACAGGCAATGACGATGATTATCTGTTCACAATATCGTATGCGTAACCGACATGGCGCGGGTGACTGTTGATGATGCGGAAGCCGAATGATCGAACGAAAGTTTTTACGCTCGTCACGTATACACAGATATCTGGTACCAGTCCTCCTTGACACTTGTAATAATATAACACTTGTTCATAAAATTAATTTACAGTTCTCAGTTTTAACTTTGTACGAGAGTGCGCGTAACCGTCGCGACGCGGCTGATTGTTGATGATGCGGAAATGAGATGACCGAACGCATCTTCTCACGCTCGCTACAAAACACTGGCTCTTGAATGCTCTCTTTCATGGTAAACTATATTAATGTTTCACATTAGTTCATTCCGGTAGGCCGAACACGGCGCGGATGATTGATGTTACACGACACGACACGCAAACGGGTCGGTACTCAAATAAAATTAGAATTCTATTGATACCTTCAGCTGCTGACGGGCGCTGATATATATCAACGGGGACAGGTGAAAATGTGTACCGCGACCGAGACTCGAACACGGCATCTCCTGCTTATACGACAGACGCTCTATCCGTCCGAGCCACCGAGGGCACAGAGCAGAGTGCGACTGAGTGCACGCTCCCCGTGAGACCCACATTCCCAACTTAATGTCCACACACTACATTCGTAGTGCCCCTGCCCATTACACCCATTACTCGAGGCAGACAATCTTACCGAGTCCCGTAAGAACATACACTATATCCATATAAGTATATAGTTCTGGTAATACCGGCCACGAACTTATTCTTTTGTGTGTGTTGGGGTGGGGGACCACGATGTAGTGTGTAGAAATACAAGGTGAGAATGTGGGTCTCACGGGAGGCGTGCTCGAGATAGACCCTGAAGTCGCACTATCCTCTGTGCCTTCGGTGGCCCAGATGGATGCCAGCACGGTAGCTCAGCGTGCTCGGTCAAAGGGTTAGCTACCCTCTGTAATAAAAAAACTGAGTGAACGGATCAACAAAGAACCTGAACGGGTGTCATCGGACGTCCGCCACGAACAAATTCATCGACCAATATAGAGCAAAATAAGACCGGGGGAAAAAAAAGATGGATAGAGTGTCTGCCATGAAAGTAGGAGATCCCGGCTTAGAGTCTCAGTCGGGGCACACATTTTCACCTGTCCCCGTTGATATATATCACCGCCCGTCAGCAGCTGAAGGTATCAATGGCATTCTAATTTCATTCTAGACAGCTACAGGTCATCAATCCATATCCATATAAGTATATAGATACTCAAATACGTTATCAGTGGCACTGCTCATATTTAATTACTTCTTTACGCAGTTTTCTCTGAATCCTCCTACATGTCTCATTACTTCACTGTAACAACACTTGTAGCAACTCTTGAACTTCCATAAAAATGTTTTTCCCACGTAGAGCCACCCACAACGCAACAGAACAGCTCCGTGTCCCGTGCTCGACTCTGCAAAAAATGCAGCCGGTCGCAACCAAGCCAGCGATATGACAGTACGCTTACATACTGTACACAGTACACAATGATTGAAGTGTTTATTTAGCAATTTTTTACGCTCAAAAATGACCACTTTCTAACTACGAAAAACATCCCCATACCGTACCACCATCACCTCTATACTTCACTGTTGACACTACGTCCGATGGTAAAGAACATCCTTCGGGCATTCTCAAAACCTTCAGTCTGGAACCGCGCGACGCTACGATTGCAGGTTCTAATCCTCCCTCGGGCATGGATGTGTGTGATGTCCTTAGGTTAGTTAGGTTTAAGTAGTTCTAAGTTCTAGGGGACTGATGACCTCGGATGTTAAGTCTCATAGTGCTCAGAGCCATTTGAACCATTCGCAAAACCCAAAACTTACATGGGACTGCTGTCACTCCGAATAAATCGTTCCCGGTCACTCATAGTCTGGTGGTGTCGCTCTCTACACCACCTCAAGCGTCACCTAGCTTGACTATACAAACGTGTGCCTCATGAAGAGCTGCTTCACCGTTGTACATTATGCTTTTAAACTGCCTGCGCACAGTCACTGTGCTAGCTGAACAGCTGGTATCACTTTGGAACTCACGATTGATTCCTTCGGCTTATTTCATGCGATTTTCACAACCATCCTCCGCAATGCTCTATGGCACTTGTCCTTCAGTGCACGGCAGTCCATGACCCCTTTTTGGTTTTAGTTGTCCGTTTGCGTTTCCACTTCACTATAACATCGCCGACAGTCAACTTCGTCAGCTTTAGGATTGGAATGTCTCATATGGATTTGTTCCTCAGGATACATCCATCGACTAATCCCCGTCCGAAGTCACTCAGCAGTCCTGACCCCTCTCTGCCGTTACTGCTTCTCTACTGGAAGAACTACACACCCCAGCCTCCTTTTACCCTGGCCTCGTGACATCGAGTGGTCAATTCTCCATTACGTAGGGGTGTCTGGATATTTGTAATCACATAGCGAATATAAACAGACCTCATTTTTACTGAGGTTGTTCATGAATGTATCTATGTTCCTCATGGTGATCACAGTCGAAAACAGTAGCAGTAAAAGCTATAATAAAGCGTTTCATAGCAGTCGATACCCTTAATTAGAATTTCGGTAATTTTCTTTTGATGTTTTGAATGTTATTGATGATGATTGGTTCGTGGGTCGCAGAGTCCAAACTAGCCGCTGTCAGAAATGATGATGATAACATAAATACCTAAATTCCGGGCAGAGAAAATCCCCAACCCGGCCGGGAATCGAACCCAGGACCCTGTAATCCAGAGGGAGCAACCCTAGCCACTAGACCACGAGCTGCGGACTTTCGAATATTGAGCATGTTGTTCAAAGCCATTACGTCACATGGAGGCGTAAATAAATTCCGGAGACATGAAGTACGGTAGTGATACAAAATGGTAATTCAGTTTGTGCTTCGGTCTTGAAAGGCCTGAAGCGAATTATGTAAATATAATTTTTTTTAAGATTTCATGGAGATCGTAATTGAAAAGGCAACGAGACAACCAGCAAAAGATCTGTTTCTGATAACACTTTCGAAAGTTTATGATCTGTTTGCTTCTCACTTGCTTCTCATATTTCCTCAAATTTTATTTACTCATATCGTCACGTGTGCAGCTGGGACAGAATATTGTATCACAAAGAAAACCCTCAATACTGAAATACGTTGCGCTATTTTGGAGTATGGATACAAATTATAATTCCTTTCTCATTTCACTGCTATTCTCCCCAGTCTGTATCAGTAAGTACGCAGGTGTTATATTCATCATAGAGAATGAACTAATCTGAGCCCCTCCCAAATAAAGACATTCTAGCTAGTATTTCAACATCTGCAACATACAGGCACACGTTTAGTCCGTCAAGAGTGTAATCAACTTCTCAGCTACAGAGGGCCAATACCTTGCAGTTTCGTGGAAATGGGAGAGTTGGAGGAACGAAGCACAATTTTTTACTAGATGAACTCTGAACTATTGAAAAATTATGTCTCTTAATCACAAAAACATAATTATGCTCTCACATCATAGTACGTAACCACCATTTACATTTTATTTGAGAGTGAATATTTTGTGTGAGGTTAGTAAATATTATTTTATTATCATCCAGGTAGATTTTCGATATATGAGATTACTTTCAGTATTCACGCGTGCAGTAGATTTTTTCCATTGGGTGGTAGCACGAGAGAAACGTTGTGCATTAACGCTTACAACGCTACTGAGAAACTCGTAGTTTCCAGAGATTTCTCTTTTACAGTTTCACGGAGAATAGCCGCGAATATCAATTACATCTTCAGCTTTGTTAAAAATGGTGTTGCATAGATACGTCTGTGATGGAAGGCAATGGGAATTGGGTTCTTGGAGATAGGTTTGTTTTCTCTTCTTTTTTGGGGGGGGGGGATGGGGTAGGGAGGAGGTAGGTATCAAGGAGAGGGGTTAAATAGCGGCACAACTCAACATTTTCTTGAAAGTATACAAGTACTACCACGTGAATACACAGTTGCTCCCACATCGATAAATTTCTGCGTCGGCCCATGATTCAAAATTACAATGGCAAATAATCCGTTCGTCCGTTTTGTGACGATGAGCGTTTTCGCTAAAAAACCCTAATTTCTTTGGTCATCAACATGTAATTTATGCAAGGTGTAAATGACAAAAGCTGCCAAAAAATCCCATTAGTAGAACACAAGTAACTGGTTTAAAACGTCTAGTAAGATATTTGTCTATTTGTTACGGTTGTGCCAGGGAAAAAAAAATCAGTTCATCTCGGGACAACGTTTTTGTGAAAGCTGATATTACCGCTGCGCATACTGACATCACGAGCGTGAGTGGCAAACACGTAGCCCACAACGACCAGCGTGGTTGAGTCACTTCAAGTTAGGACGGCAGGGAGACTTACCATGAACTATGCGATATTTATTTAGTTTATGACGCAAAAGGTGTTGCGACGGCAGCTGTACTATTTTCTCGAGAAAGTTTCCCACAACGAAGACTTCCAGCATGACAGACACTTGTCCTGCTCACCAAAAATTTGTATCATCATAATTCTCTGCTTTTACTCTATTATTTTGCGATTCATTTGTAACAAAGTACGATAGTTATCTTTACCTTTAATTCTGTATTCAAAAAGTATTGTCTGTTCCGATGTGCCTTCGTTTTATTATAAAGTAAATCAATACCGAATACAGCTTACGAGTACGTATTTAATTTGCAAAGATTGAGAGATGCTGATTCTTTACTACGCCGCGCGAGAGGCAAAGGCCCACAACGTGAAGAAAGTACGCTGGAAGCTGAAGACAAAATTCTTGACCGCAAGCTCGAAGATCCCACTCAGAGTACTAGAAGCGGCGTCCGCCAATTGAGTGTGTCGCATGCTGTCGTTCATTGCATTTTGAAAGAGGAGGCGCTGCATCCTTACCACATTTAACGCGTACAAGCGCTGGAAGAGCAAAATATTTTTCCGCGACGAGAATCCTCACAGTGGCTTTTGTTACGAAGTAAACAAAATACTCGTCACGGATGAAGCGTGTTTCACTTGTGACGGAATAACCAGTTTCCAAAACATGCACACGTGCATTGTACACAGTCCGCGCCAAGTAGCAAAAACACATTTTCAGCGACGCTTTTCCGTAAATACAGGGGCGGGTATAATCGATGATTTCAGTATTGGGCCTTACGTTTTACCTGCACGATTCTACCAACTTTATTGGAAAATATTCTGATTCCCGTACGTCATAAATGTGGTTCCTCCACAATGGTGCTCCACCCCACATTGGTCACAGAGTACGAAGATTTTTGAACATACATTTCCAGGACGATGGATAGGATGTTTTGGCCCACGTTGATGGCCAGCACGCAGCCCTGATTTAAATCCACTGGATCTTTACTTTTGCGGCCATATGAAGGAGCTTATCTATGCGCAGCAAATAAATAATGTGGACGAATTTACGCAGAGTATTTTAGATTATGCCAGTGTCATTGAGGCAAAATATGCGTGTATGTGTGAACGAGTCTACCGAAAGTGGGGTCGCCGTAATGCAGCATGTGTCGAATCGAGTGGTGGGCATTTAGAAAACTTATTGTGGTCAGTAGAACCAAAAACCTGTCCAAGTTGCAAGTTTTACTTTTTTATTCACTCCCTGACTAGTTTTGGGCCGAGGCCCATTTTCAAATCATCGTAACATAGTCGAAAATGGCATTTCCTGGTACGTGAAACCGATGTCAACAGTTACGGGGTATACAGATAACTCGGCCCGAAACTAGTCACCGAGTGAATAAAAAAATAAAATTTGCAACTTTGGACTGGTTTTTCGTTTACTGGTTAACGGAAGTTGCTGACCCGCAACTACTCCAGCATGCTGGAAGTTCGTTCTTTCTGTGGTATTGGTGTAATAGGAAACAAAATAATGTGGGTTTCATTTTCGTTATGGTACTGTAGTAGAAAAGGAAAATAATCTGAATTTAATTTTCGTTATGGTATTATTGTAAAAAGATGAAACAGCTGAATGCAATTAACACACAACAAATTTCGTGGTAATCGGTTGATTTTGTACTAAGGAAACATGTTGTATTTGATGTTAGCTTTCCTCTGCTACCACGATCCTCGATATGTTAATTTTGTAAAATAGAAAATGTCTGGTTGTACTTAATTCAGTGCTTACGTTAAATGGATTACACGTTGTTGACAACCCAGTAACTGTTTACATTGCTTGTCTCGGTAGTACGAGGGTGAGTCAAATGAAAACCTTAAATATTTTTTAAATCTTATTTATTGTGCAGAAGTGGTACAAAGCTGTATCACTTTTCAACATAATCTCCCCCACGCTTAATGCAAAGTCTTCCAGCGCTTGCAAAGTGCATAAATTCCTTTATAAAAAAATTCTTTTGGTAGTCCGCGCAACCGCTAATGCACCGCGTGGCGTACCTCTTCATCAGAACAGAACTCCTTTCCTCCCATTGCGTCTTTGAGTGGTCCAAACATATGGAAATCACTTGGGGTAAGGTCTGGTGAGTATGCTGGATGAGGAAGTCACTCAAAATGCAGGTCTGTGATTGTTGAAACTATTGTACGGGCAGTGTGGGGCCTTGCATTGTCATGTTGCAAAAGCACAACTGCTGACAGCAATCCACGTCGCTTTGATTTGTTTGCAGGCCGCAGATGATTTTTTAGGAGATCTGTGTATGATGCACTGGTGACAGTGGTCCCTCTAGGCAGTTAATGCTCCAAAATGACGCCTTTTTCGTCCCAAAAGAGAGTCAGCATAACCTTCCCTGCTGATGGTTCTGTTCGAAACTTCTTTGGTTTTGGTGATGAGAAATTGCACTATTCCTTGTTCGCTCTCTTCGTTTTCGGTTGGTGGAAGTGAACTCAGGTTTCGTCCCCAGTAACGATTTTTGCAAGGAAGCCATCACCTTCTCGTTAAAAGCGTCGAAGAAGTTCTTCACAAGCATCAACACGTCGTTCTCTCATTTCAGGAGTCAGCTGCCGTGGCATCCATCTTGTAGACACTTTGTGAAACTGGACCACATCGTGCTCAATGTGGTGTGCTGACCCACGACTAATCTGTAAACATGCTGCAATGTCATTCAGTGTCACTCGGCGGTTTGCCTTCACTATGGCATCAACTGCTGCAATGTTCTGTGTAGTCACAACTCGTGCCTGACCTGGACGAGAAGCATCTTCCACTGAAGTCACACCATTTGCGAACTTTCTACTCCATTCGTAGACTTGCTGCTGTGACAAACATGCATCACCGTACTGAACCTTCATTCGTCGATGAATTTCAATAGGTTTCACACCTTGACTCCGAAAAAACCGAACACAGAACGCTGTTCTTCCCTGGTGCAAGTCGCAAGTGGGGCGGTATGTATGCATTTGCACTGTGCTGCCACCTACAGGCCATTCTGCACGCTGTTTGTAGCACGCTTACCAACTTACAGGATAACGGCGCGAAATTTCGATTTGCTATTACAAATTTAAGGTTTTCATTTGACTAACCCTCGTATTAACACCTAGCCCCCGCACCGCGTCGTTATACAGGTCACTGCCTTGGTTTGTCCGTTACCTTCCTCTGACCACCGCGTCGATGTCGGCAATACACAAACAAGGGCATGTGCCGTGAGTAGAACATTGCGTCATTTCGGGATGGCAGAGTTAGAGGACCAATGCGTCTCCGTTAAATTTTGCGTGAAACTCAAGAAAACCTTTGCAGAGACATACCTAATGATGCAGGATGCCTACGGTGAAGAGTGCTCAAGCCGTACTCGGTGCCACGAATGGTTCGCCCGGTTTTAAAACGGCCGGACGGAAATTAAAGACGACCCTAGTTCAGGAGGCC
Source organism: Schistocerca nitens (assembly GCF_023898315.1). NCBI lineage: Eukaryota > Metazoa > Arthropoda > Insecta > Orthoptera > Acrididae > Schistocerca > Schistocerca nitens. Next base: position 363,517,817 of record NC_064615.1, on the reverse strand, counting down.
ATTCGACGTCTGCAGACGACATTCATGTCAGGAACGTCAACGAAATCGTGCGCGCCAGTCGAAGACTGATTGTCCCAGAGGTTGCAGAAGAATATAACACTCCAGTTGGATCATGTGAGAAGGAAACGGCCTGAAATGTGGCGAGACAATTCATGGCTATTGCATCACGATAACAGCCGCACATTCATTCCTGTTGGTGCGTGACTATTGCACAAAAGACGAAATCACTGTGCTGCCTCGTCCTTCGTACTCTCCGGACCTGGCCCATGCGGACGGCTTTTTTTTTATTTCCGACGTTGAAAACCCCGTTGAAAGGATGAATATTTGCAACGTTAGACGAGATAAAAGAAAATGCGCAGGCGGCGCTTCGCGCGATCCAGCAAGAGGCGTACCAAGACTGCTTCCGGAAGTGGGGACGGCGCTGGGAGCTATGTATCACTTGTGGAGGAGAATATTTCGAATGATTCCATGCACAATATGTGAAAATTAAGGGTAGAGAAATTTTATAGACAAGCTCTGGAAATTTTTGAACAGACCTCGTATGTTCATTTTGATGATTACACCGATAACTGAGATTTTGTCTTGGACGAAAGAAAGACTGGATTCCAGAGCCACGTCAACGACAAAGCCTTCACAGACCGTGCACGAGTTGTGATAGTACAAGAGTGGAAAAAAAACTGGTGAAGCTCTTTTCAGGTCGCCATTAGCTTTAACAGATACTGGGTAACCACGGAAAACCTAGGCCTCGTTGAGCGGATGGGGATTTGAACACTGGTCCTCCCGTATGTCAGTCAGTCCAGTGTAAATATTAGCAACATCATCTGAACAGCGTGATCGATATAGTTTGCATCGTTTTAATCTGTCGCACTGCTGCCATTCTTAAATGAAAAGGAAGGAAGGTTAGGGTTCAACGTTCCGTCGATGACTAGTCCCTCAGAGCACAATCTCGAATTGTGGAAGGATGTCGGCTGCGTCTTCAGAGGATCTATCCGAGCATTTTCCTTCAGAGATAGAAGGAAACCACTTTAAACGTAAATGTGGAGTGACGGAACGGGGACTCAACCGCTGTTCTTACAATGCGAGTCCAGTCACCTCACTCGGTCTGCTGCGATTCTTTGCGCCATGGATGCACACAATTCGTTACCTTCTTCAGGAAACATTTAAACCTTGCGCATTACAGAGTGGCAGTTAGATACGGAAGCTACGGTAGGAGAGGAATGATATGCTCTGCAAATAACGTTTAAGTCGAATCATCAGGTGACTGTTGCAGTTCATCCTAAAAAAATAATAAACATAAAATCAGTGCTAAATGGCCATTTTCGAAGACAAAATTCTTGTTTCGATTTATTACCTGTACTATAGAATATATTTACTCAGCTGAAATGTCTACATAATCCTTGGCAACAAGCTGTTGTTGCAGACTACTGAAAATGCCAACGAACTCCCGTGGTATTGCGCTCCTTAATATCGTAGGTTCTCCGTAATGTTTGACCGTGTTCTCTAACTCATTACCTTCTATCAGCGTCTTCCATTAATGTAACTGATTTGTTTTTTGGTAACAATATGAAAGATAAATCCATGAGCTTCAGTATTAGGTTTCTTCATCCATAGTACGGGTTTACATGTTGCCGTCACTATTTGCAGTGCTACGCGATGGTGGTCAGAGGCGCCGTACTGTAAGAGCAGAAACTATTTCTTCGCGGTGCTCATTGAATTATGGTTGTCCTGCATTAACTCTACGGTTCCAACTGAGAGCTGTCTACAGTTTCAGTAACTTTACTGCGGGGTGTAAACACATCAAATCGTAAAATAAATGTGCCAGTATTACAGGTTGGCTTACTCGGTATACTGAAGTTTATTACAAATCTACTGAAACCTACTGAGGTCGGTTAGTTTTAAGGTAGAGAGATGGCACAAATCAAGTCGACGGGAGGCAGACACCACACTGATAACTAATAGAAAACTCCGTCGGATTGGTGAGCTGCGAAGGAAGACTTTCCAAAACCAATTGAATCTGTAAGAAAACCATTCTGTTGTTTCGGATCCTCGCCAAATCAGATATCTGAATGAAATAAAGAAGATCCAGAGAAGGTCAGCGAGATTCGCAACGAGTTTTGTTAGATACAACGAGAGAATCACAGAAATGCCAGACGAACCCTGGGAGACTCTCCAAGACAAGTGTTGTAGATGGCAAAGAAACTGGTATCCTCAAAATCCTTACGTTCCAATATAAGAAATGCAGGGTGGAGCAAACAAAAGGGACCCGGCTGAATGCATGCGATTGGACATTGATTTGTGGCAGCATTAACGAAGGAGGAAAAGACCTACAACTACTTCCAACAGGATAGAGCAACCGCCCATCCAGCCGCCCGAACCTTGGAGCACATTTATACAATCTACCTGGTCACCCACATCACCTAACCTGAGGGTGTGCGATTGCTTTTTGTGACGAGCTTGTTCTCCCGGCCAATTCTGTTTGTCCAACCTCCTTTCTGTATAGCTGAGTCTAGCATTCATCACACGCAGTGGTCGCAGCATTGAAGTCGGAGAAATGTGATCTTTGACAGAGGCGTACCAACAAACTTTCTTCCAAGCTCCATCAGCAAACAATGGAATCGTACACAACATACCCCTAGCCACACTTCGTAGGCTGACTGATGGAGTACAGACTACAATGTAGGTTCTCGGCTTTTAACACGTGCGAAAATATATTTAAAATATTCGATGCATGAAATATGATTTACTTTTTTTAATGTGGAAACTGTTATTATCGAAAGAAAATTCTGTAAGTATTGCAAGCTTCCATCTCCCCATCCCCACCCCCCACCCCCTTTCTTCCCCTTCAACTGATTTTTCAATGGATATTAATGGCCGCAAGTTTAATTAATCTAATCGGAATTTATTTTGCTAGCGGACAGAACTCACATATAGCACACGCGGGAAGGCTAAGAGCTGTGAGCGTATGCCTAGCATTCATCCCACGGCCCTGTTTCGATTTAAATATAGTCTGATTACTACCCATTTCAATTCAAACAGCTAATAGTATGCACGTGGTTTATATTCAACAATTCAGAAACTGCAAAATAGGTAAACTTAATTAGTTTATTTGGCAAGCACCTCATCCCTAACCGTTCCATTCGTCGCTGTCGTTACAAAATCATTTTGGCTGTTACCAGCGCCCATGAGAAGCACGAAAATTTGGATGAAACGTCGTATTTTACAATTACTGTTTCTTATTACTGACACTCGAATGTTAACTTTCACCACTTGCGCCACTCTTAATCATGGCATTACTACTTACCACCATCATTTAGTCTGTGTTGCTGATTAATGTTTTTCACTTACCACGTTTCCCCTACTATTCTCCCATCTACGTTAATGCCATATTACACATTCAATGCCGGCCGCGATGGCCGTGCGGTTCTAGGCGCTCCAGTCCGGAACCGCGCTGCTCCTACGGTCGCAGGTTCGAATCTTGCCTCGGGCATGGATGTGTGTGATGTCCTTAGGTTTAAGTAGTTCTAAGTCTAGGGGACTGATGACCTCAGATGTTGAGGCCCATAGTCCTCACAGCCATTTGAACCATTTTGAACACATTCAATGTTAGTTCAATTCACGCTACTCGTCTAAATTCTGACTGCCTCAACTCGACTCAAACGATTCCAGTTCTAGGGGAGGGAGAGTAAACAGCTTTAAATGGATATAGATTGCAGTAGTTAAGCAGAGATTTAGACACACAGGATAGGCTAGTGCGAGAAGCAACATCAAACCAGTGTTCGGACTGAAAACAACAACCTAAAATCTCTTAAGTTATAAGCCATAGTTTCATAAAGTTGAACTGACAGTCTCACTTTCTGTACAGTGCAGTGTGACAGTACACGATAATGGTGAAATTAAAGCAGGTGTCACGATTATAGCAAGTTGGTGAAACTGTCCTCGGTGACTGATAGCTTGTTGTCTTTCAAATAATCTGAAACTATACGACATTCTAGAACTCAGATATGTGTACCTTAAATTCGCATCTCATTAATCTTGTGTTCTGTGATGGTATTAAGCAAGCCATGTAAAATATGTTAGACAATAGGTTTACGATCAGATTCATTCAAAATACAGACATGCACTTGTCGACGTCAAACCTTGTACATAACAAGCTCTCTGTATTAAATATTGCTGCTTCTGCTTGCCAGAGTTATCACATGAGTGCAAGACGGAACTTGTGTTGTGCCTGTAAGATGGTGGTAGTAGGCAATATTTATTGATGAATATCGGGAAACGATGGAGCTGATCGTACAGCGTAACTCGCAGCCCCGTAGCATGAGAGATATGGAAATGTGCGAGACTGTGCGACGGATTAACGACCGTTGGTATGGTACGTCGGCCATCCGGGGTGTAGTTTTTAGATGTTTTTCCACACTGGTTTAATTTTATTTATGGATTTACCTCAAAAAAATGTTCAAATGTGTGTGAAATCTTATGGGACTTAACTGCTAAGGTCATCAGTCCCTAAGCTTACACACTACTTAAGCTAAATTATCCTAAGGACAAACACACACACACATACACACCCATGCCCGAGGGAGGACTCGAACCTCCGCCGGGACCAGCCGCACAGTTCATGACTGCAGCGCCCCAGACCGCACAGCTGATCCCGCGCGGCGATGTACCTCACCAGGCACATATAACGACGCACCTTCGATGAGTCAGGCAATACATACAGCCAAGTCAAATTAATGTGACCAACGCCTATGTTCGATGTCAACGTGCAATAACCACTCACAGACGGCAGATGGCAGCACCAACAGTGGAGGGTGTGTAAAGCTTGTCCGGTGAGACGCGTAGAGCAGCCAATGGTGGAAAAATTTCCGAAACGGCTAAGTTTTCAAACTGTTCGCGAGCCGCCGTGGTTAAAGTACACCATGGATGGCAAAATCGCGTTGTCCAAAATCGGCGCCGAGGCAACTGTGGCTCACCACGGGCCATAGATGACGGAAGTGAACGGCTGCTTCGGAGATGAATGCGAGCGAATAGAGGAGCAACTGTTGAGCTACTGACCGCCCGGATAAACCAAGGACTACCAACAGTGTCTCCTCAACGACTATTCAGCGAACATTGGTGTTTATGGTCCTCCGCAGTAGGTGTTCGTTTCATTTACCCATGCTAACTGCTGTTCACCGGCAACGAAGGCCGGAATTTGCACACCAATACGGCAATTGGACGTCCACTGAGTGGCAGCAGGTGGGCTTGTCAGATGAACCACGTTTTGTACTCCATCGGACAGATGGCTGTTGGCATGTACGGCGTGAAACGTCTGAAAGCAAACACCCTGAAAGAATCGTCGGGAGGGTCCAAGCCAGAGGACATTTCCTGAGTGACGTCATTCTGATAGGCACAGTGGATCAACACAAGTATGCATCTGTCCTTGGAAACCATGTCCACCTTTGCATGCAGCTCGCAGTGTGCGTTTGTGGTTCAAAGAGAACCAGGCTGAGTTTACCGAACTCCCCTGGCCACAAAACTCCCCGGTGTTGGATCAGACTGTTGGCACCATGGTTCCTCCACTTAGAAACCTAGACCAGCTTCTCGCGGCACTGAAGTCGGCATGGCTCCACATCCCTGTCGGTTCTTTCTAGAATCTCATTGACTCTTTCCCTGCACACCTCGCAGTGGTCCGCAATGCAAAAGGTCGTTATTCGGGCTTGTAACAGGTAGTCACATTAATACTGCAGGACAGTGTATTATGATCAATAAGATCATCAACGGAATGCCTTCCCTATAAAACAAGGCAGTGCCCGTAGAAAGTTCGGAAACCATATTAAAAAAAGCTGTGAGGACGGGGCGTGAGTCCTGCTTGGGTAGCTCACTTGGTAGAGCACTTGCCCGCGAAAGGCAACGGTCCCGAGTTCGAGTCTCGGTCCGGCACACAGTTTTAATCTGCCAGGAAGTTTCATATCAGCGCACACTCCGCTGCAGAGTGAACATCTCATTCTGGAAACATCCCCCAGGCTGTGGCTAAGCCAAGTCTCCGCAATATCCTTTCTTTCAGGAGTGCTAGTTCTGCAAGGTTCTCAGGAGAGCTTCTGAAAACTTTGGAAGGTAGGAGACGAGGTACTGGCAGAAGTAAAGCTGTGAGTACGGGGCCTGAGTCGTGCTTCGGTAGCTCAGTTGGTAGAGCACTTGCCCGCGAAAGGCAAAGGTCCCGAGTTCGAGTCTCGGTCCAGCACACAAATTTAATCTGCCAGGAAGTTTCCTATCAGCGCACACTCCGCTGCAGAGTGAAAATCTCATTCAGAGTGTATTAAGCAGTTTTCTCACTTTTTGTCGAATGTAAGTAATGGCAGCCACCAGAAACTTGTGGCAGCAGTATACAAAGAATCAATGTGGAGAAGAAGTTTATTAATTAGAGAAAGATCGAAGAAAAATTAAATAAGGCTTGGAGATGAGATGGATGGAAGAAAACAAAAACAGAATTGGATGAGGGACGGGGATGCTCGGTCCCTCTTGGAGAAAAGATAAATAGCCGAGAGGGAAGCTATTTCAATGATACCAGACAAGGCTTCAATCCCCTCTTACATACAGAGTCACAGGATACATAGTAGGAGAAGGAGATAGAGAAAGATTTACTGTTACGTTTTGTACAGCCAAGATATTGGGCTTATCAGATCCGGTATTTCAGCTGTGAAATGAGGGTAAGTATGTGGCATGTGAGATGAGATGTTGAGGACACCAGTGGCTTAGAAACCGATGGAATAAACAGAAAGTACGAAAACGGCGAATTCTGGGTTGGTCCAAAATCTCGGAACAGGAAACACGAGTACTGGCAGTTGAAACACACAAAAAAATGTTTACCCCATTCCAGAATGAATGTGCATATGCAGCAGAGAGCGCGCTGATATGAAACCTCCTGACAGATGAAAACTGTGTACCGGACCGAGACTCGAACTCGACACCTTTGCCTTCCCGGGCAAGTGCCCTGCCGACTGAGCTACCCGAGCACGACTCGCAATCTCTCCTCACAGCTGTTCTTCCGCCAGTACCTCGTCCCCTACCTTCCGAACTTCACAGAAGTACTCCTGCGAAACGTGCAATACGACAGCATATTGCATGGACATGGCTTCGGTTTTTAGAATGAAAAGCAAAGGTGCTGGGTTCCAGTCCTGGTGCGGCATACAATTTCGATCTGCCATAAAGATTCAAAATTTTCATGCTTCAGTGAGATATTACACATGACTTTACTCTCTAAGATAAACTGACAACTATGGTAGCAAGAAGGGCATCCGGTCGCAAAGTCAAAATAAAATTAACGCACCAAATCATTTTAAGTGAAACCCGAAGGGTAGGGTAAACGTTAGGAAAAAGAGAGAATATCGCAAAACGTTGGATAATTTTGTACAAAGTGCGCTGGTACGGCCACAAAAAAGTTTCTGAAGTAGATTACAGCCTCCGATGTTTATGCACATACAATTTAAATATTCATCGCACTTCCTGAGAAATGAATTTTATCTACTATTATTTCTCGAGTATGATATGTTGAAACGAACCAAGAGTCACGCACGCACCTTTCACTCTATAAACTGTTGCTTTCGATTATTTTCACAGATTATCTCCCTTCGTTGCAGTTGATTCATCTGTGTTCGTTATAATTCTTGTTCTCGTTGAAGGTCTAAGAGGTGCCCAATTTCTCGCCATTGCAATTGATGTCAACAGACAAGTAATACGCTTACAGTGTATTGCAGACAAAACCTTTGCCACTGTAACTACAAATGTTGTACCAAGTGTGCGAATGAATAGTGGTGCACCTCATAAATATATTCTTTGATTTTTTGCGATATAAAATAGCGACCTAAGTATAAATAAACAAAGAAGGAAACAAATATAGTTCGTGAGAATACTAGAGTTCGTTGTTTTTCATTCTTATCCACACGTGTAAATTCTGTCTCACCATAATTAGGCCTTTCTGTCTAGACCCGAAAAACAAAGTCACACAGGAAAACCAATACGTAGCGTATGACTGTCTTCACAGCATTATCTAATATCTCTATAAGACTACACATGCGATTGTCTTTCTTGCTGGATGCGATATGCTTTCTCTACGTGTGGTTGTATATTGTCTACATTAATTTTAAGTTACTCGAACGTCGTTATTTGAACAGCTTGTACACGATGTGTTTTAGGATTAGTTAAACTTCCGCCAAACTATTGGATACGTCAGAATATTTTCTAATTTGCGTCTTATTCTGAGATATATTTATATAACTACAGCCATTCTTTTACACATTTGTTTACGTTTTAAGACATTTAAAACATGTATAACGATGTAAGAAGTTCTGAAAAATATCTGAGTCAAAGCAAAAAAAAGTTTTGTCTATAGGACCTCCTAAAAATTTTACGTTGAAGCAAAGGTAACAAACAATCTAAAGAAGGAATTCCGAGATTTATGGCAATAAAATTAATGCACGTCCACATTAAAGTTTTTTACTCATATTCCACGAAATGTGAAAATTACTCAACACATTGTTAACTATGAAACGTCCCCTTTGAACAATTATACAGGACTGTGCTTAAGCTGACACACAATATTTTGTTAACGCAACGCAATCCCTACAAAAGAATGGGCCCTGACTAACATTAAACTATACCTTTCACAAATCACTTACCTCACAAAAATCTTGGTTACTCCCATTACTGCAATACAGCAAGCGCCACTACTGTCAGCTAAATAAAAGATTCAAACTACTGAAGGCACTAACTACTGATAGGCATAGTTAGCAAATGAAAGATTTTGATAGAGAACAACCAATGTATTCACCTCAATAGTCATAATATATATAGCAGTTCATGACAAATTTCAAAACTCCGCCATCTCTCTCCCCACATCCACCACTGCTGGCGGCTCACCTCCAACTGCGCAACGCTACGCGCTGTTCACATCCAGCTGCCTAACACTACAATGGCGAGTATTACAACAATGAAAAGCAGCCACAGACTGCACACAGCACAGCCAGTGATTTTCATACAGAGGTGACGTTACCAATAAAAAAACCTAAACAGCCTACTTACAACTAGACTGACATTTCTCAATGTCATCTATTATTTTCTATAATTATAATTAAAATAATTTTATTACTATTATTATTGTAGTTATTATTGTTATATACTGCTCATGATCACTGCATAGTGTACTGTTAACACAGTTATAAGAGACAGTCTACATGCCAAGTGAATTAAGCGCATAAGCCAAAAATTAATATATACTATCTGTTCTGTTCAGCAAACCCAAGATGTCGAAGTCATTAGAAATGAGCATGGAATATCCAAACGGGTTGACTGCTGCGTCACCTCGTTCGGTGCCGTCATGTTCTCAGTCGGGCAGAGACTTGTTCTGACGAGCGAGCAGACATTGTACATCACTAAACCTATCGGCGTAAGAATGGAATGAGCTGTGTCAGTATTTCCAGATTATTTTACTTTATACACACGGTTTGTGAGGTAACTTTAAGAAAAAGATTAATGTTGCTTCTGTCGATAGAAATCTTCAAGAGATTAGCACTTACTGAACATCACTGGTTCGTCCCACTCCACTTTGAAATTGTTTCTTATGTAATTATAACATCTAACTCAGAGTAAAGTGATCTGCATGTGTCATAGCAACAAGTAAATTTATTTTTTTTAATATAATGAGTTTTTATTTCACAATGTGTTTCTTTTTTCATTTTCTAAACCGCATCAAGCAATTTTGCATCCGCTTTTCTTGTCACTACATAACTACACGTGCTGATATAGATCGTACACTAGTGTGAATGACCTAAAAAGCATCACTTGCAATGTATCTCTACTCATACACATAGAGGCAACGCAGTTGGCATAATTATAAACAGAATATCACAATTTCACACTGCGTTAACAAGTGTTGTGGCTACCATTGACACTACAGTTCTTTTAATAACAGTTATACACTTACCTTACGTTTACTACGCGACAAAATCCAGAACAGACACCGTCAGAGTAAATATTTGATAAATATAGGAACAGCTGCCAAACGATTGTTATAATACAATTGACTTTTAGTTCAGATTCCTTTGCTGTTAGGGGAGTCTGCACTACGTTCATTCTATGTGAAAAACTAACAGCGGTTTTCTGAATCAGGATTCATATCTGGGCACGTATTGACTCATCACTGAATTGTAGTATGTGTAAAATAATTCCACCTCTTTTATAATTTTATATTACTGTTTTCACTCACTGAGAAAGCGCGGTCCTCAACGCATATTGATCTGTATATGGCATTTTGATAGGATTCAAACAGAAAAAAGAAAAATATAAATATGATAGCATCAGGAGATAAAAATTATTTTAATAAATACCGGATGATAAAAAACCAGTATAAATTTGTAAACTTAATAAACCACGAAATAATGTAGATAGAGAGGTAAAAATAGACACACATGCTTGGAATGACGTGGGGTTTATTAGAACCAAAAAAAAGTATTGCTAGATGCGTGAAAGATCTCTTGCGCGCGTCGTTTGATGATGATTATGTGCTCAGCCGCCACTTTCGTCATGCTTGGCCTCCCAGGTCCCCAGACCTCAGTCCATGCGATTTTTGGCTTTGGGGTTACCTGAAGTCGCAAGTGTATCGTGATCGACCGACATCTCTAGGGATGCTGAAACACAACATCTGACGCCAATGCCTGACCATAACTCCGGACATGCTTTACAGTGCTGTTCACAACATTATTCCTCGACTACAGGTATTGTTGAGGAATGATGGTGGACATATTGAGCATTTCCTGTAAAGAACATCATCTTTGCTTTGTCTTGCTTTGTTATGCTAATTATTGCTATTCCAATCAGATGAAGCGCCCTCTGTCGGACATTTTTTGAACTTTTGTATTTTTTTGGTTCTAATAAAACCCCATGTCATTCCAAGCATGTGTGTCAATTTGTACCTATCTATCTACATTATTCCGTGATTTATTCAGTTTCCAAATTTATACTGACTTTTTGATCACCCGGTATATCATTCATGGACGTCACCGAAATGTTGAAATGTCGTAGTTAACAAATTTTCATTCCTTGTTCAGCTATGAAACTGTATTTAGTAGTACACCATACATTTTTCAGGGGCTGTGAGCACTATTGCAGAGTGAGAGACAGTAAGTGGAATTTCGAGAAGATGGGGAGGTATACTCGCGTTGCTCAACTGACGGAGACTGCCAGAGAAATGAAGGTCCCATTCGAATAAAGCAGCTCCGTCTTGTGCACTGCCATGGACATCTCAGCGCCCGTACGGTTATAAAAATGATTCAGCTGTCGTTTACACTACTCCAAACGCGCAAGAAAGAGGCCAACTACCTGTTCATCTGAATTTAAGAAAGAACCATGAATTTTTTTTTCTATTTCCAAAAGATTTTCATTTCTTTATACTGATATACTATCCTATCGTAACTAACACAGCTCATCGATGTTTAAAACGCCAGTAGATCGCATGAAATTTTCTCATTCACACGTTGAATGTGCTTTCTGGCAAGTACTAACAAGTTTGTTATACTAATCCACAGCAAAACAAAAACTTTCGCAGTTTCGATAACAGACGAAACTGACCGTCAGTACGCGGCATTAGTGACTAACTCAAAAAGTAACGAATTATTCAGTGGAAAAAAGGTTTGTCACGTGCCTAATAGTGCTAAAGCCCGACAAACTGCGGTCTTAACTTTAAGAGCAAAGTGAAAGTATTTGGATTTTACAGTTTCGTATTTTCGTATTGTAATTACTATTTAGAAAATTCGTAGCACATATAGGAAATTTCCACAGGTAATGGATGTAGTTAAGAAACAATTGTATGCGAAATTCCGAGAGGGTAACGTCGTACAAAAATATCTGCTCTTTCGCTGACTCACAGATCTGTGGAAATGTCAAGAATGGTAATGGTAACTGTGGCTTTGTAACACCGCCACCTTCCATAGATTATGCAGCTCATGTAGACAAATGCTGTGTTGGCATTGCTCGTCTATTGAAAGTGCACATAAGTGAAACCACTTAGCAGAGTGAAACTGTGAGCCGGAACGAGGCGCGAAACACGAACATTTGTATTTCGCGGTCAAAGTCTCTATCACAGGGCTATCGAGGCATGCCTGACGAGCTGTAAAGGTTCCGCGTTCGACACCCGGTCCGTCGCAGTGTTCACATCTGGCAGGAACTTTCATATCAGCGCACACGCCGTTGGAGAGTGAAAATTCATTCTGGTACATACTAGTGTGTAAACCTTTGTCAGGCGTGTTATCTTAGCTTCTTCCCGAGAGGCCTTGGTACTTAACCATGTAGAATCCCATAATATTGGAGAGAAAGGTCAGGTAATGTGCACACTCAAATAAACAATAAGACAGACACTGCGAGTTTCAAATAGCGGCATCTGGAAAACCGTAGAAAAGAAAGGATATTTTCATAGAATGTTTTGCCTTGAGATAGGACCACACCATCTACTTTCAATATATTTTCATTTGTTCTTGGAACATCTCCTATAATGTTGACGAACAGCGTAATTACTTGCAACGAATATGTCATAATAATTGAAAATTTACGCAAGAACTCGAACCCGGATGTCATTTGGCTGTCTCAGCATACTCATACTTCCGTTTCCACTATTTTCAGTGTATTTAATTCATTTTATGTACAGCTACTTAACCCAGGAATGCTTCGCAATTGCTAAATATGTATGGCAATCGGATACACGTCTTGGTCTCCTACCCCCCCCCCCCCCCCCACCCGTTTTCTGTAAAATCCGACTTCGAGGAAGAGAACAAAACAGCACAATGTTGTGTATACAATTTTTGTTTAAAAATGTATATAATGAGCAAGAATATAGATCGGAGTGAGAGAATTTGTCTAATGGTTTAAATGCCCTGCTATCGCACTTATAACTTATTGCCGGAAAGAAAAGAAAAGCGCACATTTTCATAGCAGTGCACAGTCATTTTCTTTCTCGCAGTTGGATTTCACAGAAAACTTAAACATTTTTTATTAATATATATGTATATTAGAATATCATGTAAAAAATTGAAATAAATGGTCAACAACTTTTCAAGGTTTTTACTAACAACTTTCCCCCTTATATATTACATATATATTTACATGTTAAAAGATATATGGCGTACATCTGTCCGAATATCGTGTAAAAGTTTAAAATAGATCAATCGAGAACTTCTGGAGATTTTTTTTGTAGTAGCATTTCCCATTAATATAGCATATATATATATATATATATATATATATATATATATATATATATATATATATATTTATATATATTAAAAATTTTATAGCCTTTGCGCGTTCATATGTTCGTTAGAGTATCGTGTAAAAATCTGAAGTAAATCACTCAAGTATTTTTCGAGATTTATGGCAACAACTTTAAATAAGGATTTGTTTTTATATAGCGGTATAGACTATCTTTGTGCGTGAAGTATTTTTATTTTCATTCACTTATCTATTTATGAGCTAATAGGAAAGAATTTAATTATATCATCAGCCAGGAAAATGACTTGATGGAGACTAGATTAGATTAGATTAGATTAGTACTTGTTCCATATATCATGAATACGACACTTCGTAATGATGTGTAAAGTGTCAGGTTAATAAAAGGTGTCTATACAAGATATTACATTAGACAAAATATTACATGACACTCAATATTTTTTTTTTTTTTTTAGGTTGGGAAATTACCAACTTCCTATATCCAAAAATTCATCTAATGAGTAGAAGGAGTTGCCATTAAGAAATTCTTTTAATTTCCTTTTAAATGCTATATGGCTATCTGTCAGACTTTTGATGCTATTAGGTAAGTGACCGAAGACTTTTGCGGCAGCATAATTTACCCCCTTCTGAGCCAAAGTTAGATTTAACCTTGAGTAGTGAAGATCATCCTTTCTCCTAGTGTCGTAACCATGTACACTGCTATTACTTTTGAATTCGTTAGGATTGTTAATAACAAATTTCATAATAGAATACATATATATTGTGAGGCTACAGTGAAGATTTCTAGCTCTTTAAATGTCTGCAGGATGATCTTGGATGAGCTCCAGCAATTATTCTGATTACACGCTTTTGTGCAATGAACACTCTTTTACTCATTGATGAATTACCCCAGAATATGATGTCATACGAAAGCAGAGAATGAAAATAGGCGTGCTAAGGTAATTTACTGAGATGTATATCGCCAAAATTTGCAATGACCGTAATAGCATAAGTAGCTGAACTCATACGTTTCAGCAGATCCTCAGTGTGTTTTTTCCAGTTCAACCCCTCATCAATGCATACACCTAGAAATTTTGAATATTCTACCTTAGCTACCGATTTCTGATCGAAGTCTATATTTATTAATGGGTTCGTTCCATTTACTGTGTGGAACTGTATATACTGTGTTTTGTCAAAGTTTAATGAGAGCCCATTTGCAGAGAACAACTTAATGATTTTCTGAGAAACATCGTTCACAATTTCACCAATTAATTCTTGTCTGTCGGGTGTGATAGCTATACTTGTATCATCGGCAAAAAGTACCAGCTTTGCATCTTCGTGAATATAGAATGGCAAGTCATTAATATATATTAAGATCATTATGTTCTCTAGATGGTCTATGGGAGATACAGGCAATTATAACTTCTTCCGTATTGTTGACAAGCAGAACACTCAAAGAGCCTCGTATATTGTTACCTGTGTGGGTATACTGTTGCGATGTCGGCCAACGAGCGCGTAACCGTCGTGACAGCAAGAAGCCGCGGAGCGGAGCGTGTAGCAGGTAGTGGGCGGCCGGTGGCTGGCGGCAGGTTGCTGGTAGCTGGTAGCGGTTCGCGACGCGGACGGCGACTGCGGGAGGAGGCGCCGACCCGCGAGCTCCGCGGGGCACTGGGCAGGCGGCGGGCGTGCGCCTGCGCCGACGGCGGCGGCGGCGGCGGCGGAGGTGGCGTTTGCCTTCTGGCGTCGCAGCCACCGTCCCAGAGATTCCTCCAAGTTGCGGGAAACCTCGTTCGGTGAGGAAGTGGGCCGCCGGCCATTAGCCTGCTACGCCTTCCAGGGGCGCTCCTGCTTCACACGTTAAAACAGTGGCCGGATCCCCAAACATACAGTTACAGGCGAGAAATCTGCAGTGAACTTCCACAGGGATCAATTTTTGGTCCATCCTTGTTCCCTTTAGATGACGACACGCCTGAGTATTCTCGTGAGAGTGAGATCTGTCTTTTGCTTGTTGGGAAGTATTGCATTTAATGCGCCATGCAGATAAGCTAATAAGTATGGTGCACATTTCATAGTCACTATTAAACTGTGTGTTACACGATAACAGATTTAACAATTTGTTTAATTAGAAACATGTTTCCGATTTCGCTGAAACGCTACATTCGGTTTTTCTTTCATAAAAAGCGAGGCCCCATCAGCATATTCCCAAATTCTGGCGTTATGAACTTGCTCATTCTGTATAAGAAATATTAGTAAATAATAATAGTGATACTGTCACTGTTTGTTGGCAATATTTACTGACAAAATGCAACCTAACGCTAGATTGCGGACTTACGGCTATCCTGTATGGCCGTTTCTTAGTACGACCTAAAAAGAGTGAGAGATTATTAATTGATCACCAATGCGTCGGTTCTCGATTGTGATCAGGATACGTACGGATTGATTACGCGAAGGGGTTTTCTTAATTGATCTTTTGACCCGGATTACCTTCACGCAATCAGAATCTTCGATGAAAATACCTAAGGGACCTATTTGAATATAAACATGGAAGTGAAAGCAAATTAGTGGAATTTCGTAAGAGAAAGATTAACAGATCGAAAGTTGAACACATTAGTGGTCTCCCAAATACAATCGAGACACCGAGATAAAGAGCGAACCTCTAACAAAACTCATATACAATTTCAACATCATTTTTGGTTAGTGAAAGAAAAGAATAAGAAGAAAATTACTGCATCGTAAAATATTAACATTTTTTGAGCAAATTGGCTTTAAACTTCTAGACATTGGCAAATAGACAATAAATACATGACTTACATCTCATATTTCTTTGGTTCAATAATCGCTGCTTTGTCAGTTCGTTCCTTCTAAAATTAAATGTCCTTGCGTGTGCGTAAGTACATTATATACTCACCCGAGTTACCGAAACGTTTGTTCGTCGTTTCACATAGTTTTTACACAAAATAAAAATACAACTTGTAGCAAGGCTATATAGTACGTCTTAACAAGTCGGCGACCAAAAGTGCAAGGGATAATGAAGTCTCTAGAATATTTCTTAGCAAAAGATAGATTGTTCTTTATTCTGTTTCTCAGATTCTTGCTATCAAGCGCTGCGGCAATGATTTTAAATATCTACGCCCAGAGGGTCATGGTGTTTATTTAGAGTATTTAAACGCTTGACGGGCGTCTTGGTATAGGCGCACATTAAAAAAAAAAATATTTCGTCTCTTCGCTCTCGCGCTGTGACGCTTAGCATCTTTACGAACTACAGCTCGTTGGCTGTTCTTTTCTTTTATGACAAATACCTCATATGCAAAGTATCTGAAATTCAATAATATTACAAAATCCACAACTCCTGTAGCTACACTTACCTTTTGTTCGTTGGTTTGTCCAAAAATTGTAGATCCACAGCTCATATTATGATAAAGTTTTATATTTATAAATAACAGTATAAACTTTGAGTATTTTTACTATCGTTCAGTACTGAAAGATAGACATATTACTCTACTTGCACCTGGCGCAGTCAATTTAGTTGAGATCGAGTCACAAACACATTTTAATCACCGCTCTTTGGTCTCTAATTACAAAACTTCACTTGTTGTTAAAACATTTTTTATTTACGCGTTATGGGTATAGCTCATCGTCAGAGTATCAAATAATGAACTGAATAAAGTATACATCAGTGTTAGGAAAGAAATAATTGGACACCATACTCTACGGTAAGTTCTTTTGCAGCATGGTGAGAAGAGACACAGAAACTCGTAAATAAATAAAATTTTCAGCACATGGACTGTTGTTATTAGCGGGCAGTAGGTGGTGGTAAAGATGTGCTCAGTGTTCATATAATGGTCGCAGGATTCCTGCACGATTTTAAGTTACAAGTTAAACTGAAAGTTGGGACCATTAGAATATTTGCCCTAAATAACCGAAAATTCTCCAGAACTGCTCATCTCTTGCTTAGGCTCTTTTATGGGGACATGTGAAGACCAGTTTTCCATCCGATTCAGTGGATCAAAACAGTATTCAAGGATCCTCATAGGTTGTAGGTTCTGTTTGCTCCCAAAACGTGTTTGTAATATTTCATTTAAACCGGGTTGTCATGGTGACAGAAGTGGAGAAACACACATACACGAATATCACTTCAAAAATGTCAAAATCGAAATTACACTTTTAGTAACAAAAGAGTGCGTTCTAATCACATATTAGAAATATGGACTTGCATTTATCCAAGTCACTGTATCTCTCGAGTTATAGACTCGTGTGTGTCAATGTTTTAATTAATTAGCATTAATTAGGGCTTTGTCGTTTTGATGAAATAGATAAACTGTACTTAGACTGTGACACTTGTTTTTCCAAAAAAAGTGTCGAAAATTAGTGGTTACAAATGATCTCTGATTAATGAAAACAGCAAACAAATCAAAATAATGATATCATCACATTCATTTTCATAACATTAAAGATCTTGATACGTTTGCCCTAGGTCAGAGGTTCCCAAGGTCAGCTACCCCATAAGACGTACACTTAAATTTTCTGACAGATAAAAACATAGTGCAATAATGATACAGTTATGAAGATAATT
This sequence comes from Schistocerca nitens, assembly GCF_023898315.1. NCBI lineage: Eukaryota > Metazoa > Arthropoda > Insecta > Orthoptera > Acrididae > Schistocerca > Schistocerca nitens. The sequence goes on along the minus strand of NC_064615.1, from coordinate 363,500,014 downwards.
TATTTGTTACAATCATGTTTATATTCACTGTTTAATTAGACTAACATTTATTAAACAAGCAACCGATAACTATCTAAGATTTTCAAGCACAATCATTTGAGCGTATGTAGACTGGCTGAGGACACTGTTTGTGAAACACGGACTCACAAAAACCTATTACACATTTGGTCACACTCAGCGATGATAACAAGTTACAACAATGAGCAAGTGCTGCGGAGTGCGTCCGAAGATTCAGTTATCACGTCGCTTGTCACTCGCTGTTCCACTATTCATGAGGTTGCTGTTGGTCAAGACAGATTAGCAAATAAGACAATAATTTCTAAATTGGCATGTCTTGCCTTTTTTTGGAAAAATTAAGACTCATAATGTGGTTGACAGTTGTCTTTGCAGACTGGAGCTTCATCAGCGTAGGGTTCAAATTGAGGACGCCTCCATGATGGCGGTATTGACAATGGTTAATGAAAGTAATGAGAAATGCTCAGTCACAGATTAAATAAGTAAGCGACTCTCTTAGCACCCACTTTACTGGCGTGGAAAATCTACAGGAAACGGCTGGGTTCCAATACGATTTTCAAGGAATTACACTTTCAACTCAAAATTCGAGAGTTAAACTACACTTTTCGGGCTCCGCAAATACGTCACAGTGAAAATAGATTGTGACAGAACTGCCCCCATTTTGATTAACGGTTGGTGGTGAGTGTCTTACACTAACTGAATACCCTTAAGAAAAGTGATTCCATTTTATAGAACCTACTAGGGTGAATATGAATTTTCCGGTATGACAGACATGCAAACAAAACCAAGGAACTCTTCATTCGCCAGGATCAAACCCAAAATTAAAAATACTGATCTGTTGAAATGTAAACTACATGTTAGTTATCTTTCGTCATTTTTGAAAACATGAACGTTCACACAAAAAGATCGGCAACCTGATGTTAAATTGCATACTAAATTATGGTGGGGTATTGGTTGGCGTCTGCTTTTTGTCACGGGTAATGGTCTCAGAAATATTTGGAGCCCCTGACCTCGGCGAAGTGTCTCAAGTGGCTAATGAACTAGTGAGTGACATATTATCACAACCTTATTAATCATCAACATAAAGAAAAATTATCACTGTTGTAATTTTCAAAGAAAACTCTGGGGATTTTCATAGTAGAATAACGGCTATGTTTATTTGCATATTGTATTTATTTAACTGGCTAAGACTGGAACATCATGCCTCCTCTTACGTCTAACGAGACCCTACACATATTTGACAATACATTATTTCGATAAGCATGTTGTAAGTTGCGCATAATGCAGAATTCGAACATAGTATATAGTCGTTCATGTGAAGTAAAACAGTAAAAACAAATTAGATAAATAGACATAAGCTATGAACGCTAGCAACAACGGACATGACAGAAGTTTAAGAGGCAACGGGGAACGTGATAAAACACAATTAATGTAGGTAGCGATAAAGGAAGTAACGTGGCTTACTGAGACCTGAAAAGGGAATGAAGCATAGTTTCGAGAAAATAGGAGCATTTCCCGGAGGGAAAATTGTGTACACAAGTTTGAGTTCGAACACAGAACCTATAGATAATGTTACTCAAGCATACCGTTCGTGCCTGACCGAGACTTGAACATAGTACCGATCGTCATTGTTGAATAGGTATCAAGAGAGAAAATAACTAATTTTTTCCGGTATCAGCAAGTCAGTAGTAAGGCTATGCATGTTCAAGCACAGCCACGTCACAGCCTCCTCCGTCCTTCTTTCTGACAGAATAAGTTCATGTGATGACATCATGTGATAATGGTGCTGATGTCCTTACCTGCGACGTAATCAAATGACGTTAAGGTTTTACTGACGTCACAGGTTCTGGCATCTACATTATGTAGCTTATGGATAGATATTTTGTACTGATGTAAAGTGCGTAAATTTGGTTAGTCAGCAATGTGGCTTTGTAATATTGTGCTTTGTTATGTTGATAATATCTGTGTAGTGCTGTGACGTTCGTTTCCAGTTACTTTGATTGAGCTCTCTTACCTCATCTTTTCCTAGTATCCTTCTGACGATGATATAATGTGGTGTGGCGCCTCATCGACGAGTGCGATTGCTATTTTCGGGGATCTTACTATGATGCTTACATCGCAGCGATGTGCTTCCATGCCTTGTATCTTTGTGCTTTCCAGGCATGAGGTTATCATGGCTCAGGTTTTATTTTTTACCATGACATCGTCAAATTTGTTTGCTTTATGCAAGAAGCCTCTCGCTCCCTGTTCTTTGTTCTACACACACACATACACACATTAAAAACCTAAGTATACATGGCGTGTTCAATTTCTCAAACCGCTATTTTTTAGATGGTGTTATATTTTATGTATAAGAAAGTGAGTATACATCATATAGCTTTTCAAGAACTGTATCATTCAATATGGCTCAGTGTGCTATCGCTAATGAACTGTGTCACAGTAGCTATAAAGTATTTTCTAGATACTCTGTCATTATAGAAGAAACTGATGATTTATATCAAGCTTATTTAATGGAAAGGAAATCATATGCTAAATACCATGCAGGATATAAGTATATAATAACAGTCATTGACATGTATTCAAAATGTGCTTCGGCAATACCTTTAACAACCAAAACTGAAGATAAACTATCAAAACTAGCTTTTTGAAAGCTATACAGAAATAGTAGGATAGTTCCTACATTGTTGCAAAGAGACGTGGACAGAGAAAATGTATAATTCTAAACGTATATCTTTAATGCAGAGAATGAATGTCCATCATTATTCCAATTTAAAGACTTCTGTTGTTGAACGATTGTACAGAAAAGTGAAGGCACTAATCTTCAAAGAATTTACAGTTATAGATTCTGTCCGACTGATAGACCTCCTGCCACGTTTAATTGATAAGTGCAACACAACAAACCATTCTACAATTAAGGTTCGAACTTGTGTTGTGAATGATAATTACCTATTATTTACTGTATATGATAAAATACAGACTCTAGATCAGTCCAAAAAGAAAGTTAAGGCGGGAGATTTTGTAGGAATCGGTAAGCACACAGCAGCACCTAATAAGTATTATACTCCAGACTGATCGAATTAAGCATTTAAGATATTTAAAGAGTCCAACAACAAACAATTCGGGAACGTATGTTACACAGGACAACCAGACACGTAATATTACTGGCTCATTTTTACGAACATGAGTTACAGAAGAATATCTGCCTGCAAAGATTTCTTGTAACCAAGTGTTTGTGAAATGGTTAAGTTTTGATAAAAAAAAAACACAACAGTTGGATTGCCATAATATAAAATCTAGTTTATTACATTGGCACGCACTGTACAAGTAATAAATGCTATTCAATCTGCCTTGAGAGCAGTAAAGTGCTCATCTCAACGCCATTACCAAACACACAACAGTTTCGTGTCACTGCATGAAGAAACAAGTTCACATCACATAACATCCATTAATACAGAGGAATAACGAAAATAAGGTATTCATACCTGTGGACTTCTCACTAATATGGTAGTTACCCCACCACCATTTCTGCAAGCTCGAAGCTCAGACCTTTTCCATTTTAAAATATGAGAACACACAAGACAAAGCATACAGCAGCAGAAGTCGAAGAAGTATGCCCATAGTAAAGTGGTGAGAGACAGCAGAAGTCGAAGGAGATGTAGTGGGATGTCCATATGAACTATTAGACAGCCTCAGACTAAGTTCTTTTAGGGAAACCTTCTATGTAGCAAGCACTTGGTCCAACATTTCCTTATGAATTCGGAAAATTTTTGCCTGTACCTATTATCATGCACAGTATTAAGGGAAATGCAATTCTTCTACACTTAAAATGCTATACTCCGGCAAGGCATTTCATCCATTTTATTTTTGTGTACTTTTGATTTGTGGCATAAAGTGTAAGGGTACGATCCAGTTAATGGCCTGAACAGCACATTCTAATGGCACGCCAACTAAGCCTATGTCATGTTGATGGTAATTCTACGTAAAACACGTATCTTATCCCATGTACAGCTCATAAAAATGGGTTGTACAGTTAATCATACTGTATTCTGATGCGACTACTTACTATAAGGAATCTCTTTCATCAATAAGACGATGTTGGTGGTCTTAAGATCCTGACTATCGAAAATAATCGTATACATTGAGACAAGTGTTGTTACTAACAAGTGTTTAGCTAACTGTTACATCATCACAGAATTGCCGTATAAATACAATACAGACTCGCTAAGAATGATAACGTGTGGGTGAAGGTTAAAAACTCCTGCCAACTTTTGATACTCTAAACTGAAAAAAAATTTCAGCAAAGGAACATAACCTCTTAAGTGTGGTAGACTGTGGCAAATATTTCATCGACTTACGCTCTGCACTTTCTTCCATTGGAAACAGGATTTTGCTTGTTGAGAAATACTGCATTTAATGCCCCATACAGATATCCTAATAAGTATGGTACACATATCATCAGCCGCTATTAAACTGTGCGTTGTATGATAACAGATGAAACGTTTTATGTCATTAGAAGCAGGTTCCCGATTTCAGTGAAACGTTACATGTGGTGTCTCATACAAGTAATCTTACTTATGCGGTACAAATTTTCGTCTCCGAACCGATCGTTACCCGATGTCTGATAAAATTATTACCTTTAATTAGATTGTTTTTTATGACAAGGAGCATGTTATTTTCCGACTCACACAAGTGACCTCAGTACAATACGTTGTTTAGAAAAGTTTATTCACAGACAGTGAAGCAGTATATTTACTAATCTTTTGGGGTAGCTTCATACATGTGGTAAAACATTTCCTCGGCATGTGACTAGACCTTATCAATTGACTTGTCTCATCAGAAATGGCTATCATTGCACTTTTAAGTAACGAATACGTTATGTAGTCAGTATTTATCAAACCTATATAAGCTTATCAGCAGAAGGAGGGGTGAGGCTTCTGCTAACCTCTGGCCAGGTGTGTGTATCAGTGGAGACACGTCAAGAAGGCTGACACATTTTTGGAGAAAACATCTGCTGCGGAGGAATATATGTTAGTACACGCAACTGTTTCGAGCACGGTTAAACACTAGCTTTACATTGAGGGAGTGTATTTTATATTTCAAGACAGGAATTCTTTTTTTTCAGAATTTAAAAGCTCTTCTATTGTAGCCAGTCTCCAGGAGTTTATCACAAGACTGCCAGCTCTACCGCTAAATGAGAAATTTCTCCGAGATGAATGACAAAGATTTGTTATCCCTGAATAAAGAGAAAGTCTTGCTTTCGTATACTGGCAGGGTAAACTGAATGGAAACCGTAGCTGTTACTGCAGACTGCAGTGCATGCTTACAGTCTTTTAATAGTAAAAAGTTGTAGAACTTTACTGTGAGTCTATTAACCAGTAATTAAGGTGTTGCAATTATTACATATAATATACTTAGTACAATAACTGCAAATGACCTTACAATACCATAAAGTGTACGGGCAAACAAATAACAATGTAGCTGATGTGAACAACAACGAAAACGATGATAATGCTGATAATCTCAAAATTTCACAGAATTTCATGTTCAAAATAGATGGTAACTATTAAAAAGGTGAAATTTACAAGAAGTTAATGAAGTTACTTAATGACATATTTGTAAAACACGTAAAATTTTACCTACCAAAAATATGACAAGAGTGAATGTGAATATCAAACATAACTGTATAAATTCAATTAGCAAGAAGCTCATTTACAATATTTCAAAGAGATATTCTATATTTTATGGACTTGTGCTAAACCGTCATCAGTGTGTTGTAATTCAAAAGCTGATTGTAATTTAAGATATGATTTTCGAAGTGGAGACATAACTACGTTTACTGTAATTGTAATAAAATTTTTCTTGGTGTTGACTGCACTTATGAAAGTATAATATAATGTGCAGTTACTAGTCGAGAAGAAGAATAAGTAGTGACGATTCTGACATCGCGTTTGAGCGGCTCAATACAGGGGTTCCCAGTCGTTGGTACACATATCACTGGTGGTACGCAAGGTCCTTCTGGTGGGAAGCGTACAAGTAAACAAATCATGTACTGATATAAGGAAAATTGTTCTCTTATGTATATTTATTTTTAAAGTAAACTGAAAGCGAGAAAACTGACTGAAACGTTGCATCTGTATAATGTTAAAGAATATAGGTTTACCGCACAGTGTTTGATTTGGACTGTATTCAGGACAAAGGAAGGTTGGATTGCACCCTCCCGACATCTCCACTCATCTGTCGCCGCTGCTTTGACCGGGAATGATTCATCATATTTTGATGTTGGCGATATTTTGATCGGGTCTTGTCGGTGATTAATCGGAAGTTTTCGTGTCGCTTTGCAACTGCTGCGAACTTACGCGGTGTACCAATGTGTGGGCCTGCAGTAATCGTTACGCAGTAAACGGTTTCTTGCTGGTATTGTCACTTTGTTAGGCGTTACGTTAAACGGCATCATGATTCGAAGAAATGCATCTCGAGCCGGAGTGTGCGTATTACAACGACCTGATTCTTGATTACGATAGTTGTGAAGTTTTACTCGATTCTGCGACTTCTGCTAGGCTGTAATTTAAGTTAACCATGGCCAAATGCATGCCAAATGTTATTAATACTGATAAGAACTTGATAAAAGCTACATACCCCGCAAGCCTTAGAATTGCAAAGGAACGAAATCCTCACGTAATCGGAGAGTCTCTCTTACTCCCCGTGGCTAGGGACATGGTCCAAACATTTTTTTGTGGGGGGGGGGGGGAGGGTGAGGGAGGGGTAGGGGGGCGGGAAGCGGCCAAAGAAATGTAAAAATTTCCATTATCAACTATACGATAAAAATAATAGTTCAAGACATGTCTTCCAATATTAACGAAACGCCTTTATTACAACTGCAACAGTGCACTTATTTCGGTCTTCAAATAGACTACAGATGCCACAAACATTGGTCAGTTACTAGTTTTTGTGCGTTTTGAATATCATGAAAACATAAGAGAAGAATTATTATTTTGCAATCCGCTTAAGTCAAATGCAACAGCAGAAAATATTTTCAATATGGTTGGCCTTTATATCTTGTTAAACGTAGTTGTCAAAAATGTAGCGCAGGTTGACAAATCGACAGCTGATCTCCTCACACAACAGCCGAAGACTCCGGTTGAGACACTCCACTCGGCTCCAGTGCCAGAGGACCCGATCAGTTTTCAGAACGATACTGAAAATCGACTGCTCTGCAGAGATCTCACGAATGAAGCTAACTGTATTCAGTACTTCCACCAGTCTACGGAAAGAGCTGAGAATGGTTTCTGAATTCATACGACTGACGTTGTTGACGACTTCTTGAGCGAACACCTGCAGCGGACTGCAATCTGTACCTTCGATTGCCCTTGAGATGACCTCTGCTACCAGGCGGACCTGTATTCTTGGGACACATCGGCGTGTGCGCGTTCGGTCCGTTTCCCTGTCGTGCAGCTTTTTACCCTAGTGGGCCCGTTGCACTCCCAGCAGAGGAAGTGGCTACCACTAGCAGCCCCTCTTCAGCTGCGATGATCGCGATCGAGACCGCTGCATGAGCAGGAGAGGCAATCCCCACCGGCTCTGTCAGCGGGAGGGAAGGCCTCAAACCTTTTCGGTAGAGGAATGGGGGTAGCCTTTCGTCTCTTAGCAACATAGAACCTTTCTTGCGAAACACATCCGAATCAGTGCATATTCCATCATTCGTTGACAGGTGATCACTTGTGCTGTTTAAGACTTTCCCGAATTAGTAACTGCTTCAATGGTTCACGGGCGTCGGGTCGGATAATGTTGTGGAAGCTGCGCAATATTTCAAAGAGACAGCTGCTCGTCATCTTCAAGTGCATACTGACGTGTTGCTGCAATGGCTCGCCAATATACAGGGTGTTACAAAAAGGTACGGCCAAACTTTCAGGAAACATTCCTCACACACAAAAAGAGAAAATATGTAATGTGGACGTGTGTCCGGAAACGCTTACTTTCCATGTTAGAGCTCATTTTATTACTTCTCTTCAAATCACATTAATCATGGAATGTAAACACACAGCAACAGAACGTACCAGCGTGATTTCAAACACTTTGTTACAGGAAATGTTCAAAATGTCCTCCCTTAGCGAGGATACATGCATCCACCCTCCGTCGTATGGAATCCCTGATGCGCTGATGCAGCCCTGGAGAATGGCGTATTGTATCACAGCCGTCCACAATACGAGCACGAAGAGTCTCTACATTTGGTACCGGGGTTGCGTAGACAAGAGCTTTCAAATGCCCCCATAAATGAAAGTCAAGAGGATTGAGGTCAGGAGAGCGTGGAGGCCATGGAATTGGTCCGCCTCTACCAATCCATCGGTCACCGAATCTGTTGTTGAGAAGCGTACGAACACTTCGACTGAAATGTGCAGGAGCTCCATCGCGCATGAACCACATGTTGTGTCGTACTTGTAAAGGCACATGTTCTAGCACCACAGGTAGAGTATCCCGTATGAAATCATGATAACGTGCTCCACTGAGCGTAGGTGGACGAAACTAAAATGAGCTCTAACATGGAAAGTAAGCGTTTCCGGACACATGTCCACATAACATCTTTTCTTTATTGGGGTGTGAGGAATGTTTCCTGAAAGTTTGGCCGTACCTTTTTGTAACTCCCTGTATACGTTGACTCGCTAGAAGAGCGCTGGCTCTAAGGGTTAAGGCTACGGTATTACGTCATCGTAGACGAGTCATAGAGCACGGCGACATCCAGTACTAAGGCATCGTCGGCCGCAGCCGAACGAAGAAGAGTCAACACAGACGGAGAATCAAAGTCTGCACATTTCAACTGGGCGCTAACACTGCTCGCACGCGCGCTGGGCCGCTATTTGCGGCTGTGCTCTTTCCGCGCCGCGAACGAGAAGCCCGTGGCCTGTTTGTAAGGCAGGGGCACTGAATGTCGCCGTGCTGTGTGATTCGTCTACGATTACGTAATACCGTAGCCTTAACCCTTGGCGCCTGCGATCTTCTAGCGAGTCAACGTTTATATTGGCGAGCCATTGCAGCGACACGTCAGTAAGCACCTGAGGATGACGAGCAGCTGTCTCGTTGAAACATTGCGCAGCTTCCACAACATTATCCGACGCGACGCCCGTGAACCTTTGAAGCAGGTGATCACTTGGTACCAGACCGGGATTCAATGCAGGCCATGTCTGTAAAAAGAGCAGAAAGAATTTCTTATATTTCCGGCTATGATCACAAAAAGGTTGTGGTCCTCAGACGACCGGCCACCGATGATCATCTTGAGATCTGCAGCAAATTATGGAAAAACTAAATACAGTTAGAGGACAGTGTACCTCTTAAAACAATACTGAGCCGTGGTAGGGGAACAACGGGGAAACAAATGGTAGCACTAAATTTTTTTCTTCAACAGCGTGGCTTTATTGGAGTGAACAGTAGACAATGAAATTTAAATAACAACTCTCCACGAATATGGCTTCACAGGTAAGATCAAATTTATTATAAATTTTTTTAAAAAAATCTTTCAGTAGACAATGAAATTTAAATAACAACTCTCCACGAATATGGCTTCACAGGTAAGATCAAATTTATGATAAATTTTTTTAAAAAATCTTTCAACAAATATCCCTTAATACCTTTAGTAAAACAATAAGTGATAGGCCTAATGAGAAAGTGCAATCCACCCCAACATTTCCATAGATCATAGACACAAGCTGCACAATTTAACCCCAAGGATTTGCCAAAATAAAATTTCCCCAAAACGTAAAAGATAAATCATTACACTAAAATGCTGCATCAGATATCACATCAAAATTCACAAGGAGCCCAAGGCTAGATTTTAACATTTCTGACATCGCAGCAGTACGCAAGATAAAATTAACTCAGTTAAGAAAATACAATTACACCAAAACTCAAATACAAGTTAAAATTTAACACACACGGCGAAAACCGCCAGCTTACAATAATTCAAAACTTCCTGGCAGATTAAAACTGTGTGCCGGGCCGAGACTCGAACTCGGGACCTTTGCCTTTAGCGGGGCCGGCCGAAGTGGCCGTGCGGTTAAAGGCGCTGCAGTCTGGAACCGCAAGACCGCTACGGTCGCAGGTTCGAATCCTGCCTCGGGCATGGATGTTTGTGATGTCTTTAGGTTAGTTAGGTTTAACTAGTTCTAAGTTCTAGGGGACTAATGACCTCAGCAGTTGAGTCCCATAGTGCTCAGAGCCAGCCTTTAGCGGGCAAGTGCTCTACCAACTGAGCTACCCAAGCACGACTCACGCCCCGTCCTCACAGCTTTACTTCTGCCAGTACCTCGTCTCCTACTTCCAAACTTTACAGAAGCTCTCCTGCGAACCTTGCACAACTAGCACTCCTGAAAGAAAGGATATTGCGGAGACATAGCTTAGCCACAGGAGTGCTTTCAGGAGTGCTAGTTCTGCAAGGTTGGCAGGAGAGCTTCTGTAAAGTTTGGAAAGTAGGAGACGAAGTACTGGCAGAAGTAAAGCTGTGAGGAAGGGGCGCGAGTCGTGCATGGGTAGCTCAGCAGTATGCTTTCGGCTGCGGTGGGGCGAGGACGTCCGCTGCGCCCCGCCGTGCGCGACCGTGAGCGCTTGCTTGTGTTTACCTTCTCTCGGCGCGAGTTGTATTTGTTCCAAGTCCAGTGCGATTATGGCACACACATGGCGCCACGATACGATCAAAGTTACTTTCCAACCAGATCACGCGCGTCCTCAAGCCTATGAAATAGAACAGTTCATTCGCGACGATCTACGTTTAGATCCGGCGACTGTCGTCGGAATACATTTTTCTATAACGGCGAGCGTGGTTTATGTTAAAATGACCAGTGCAGAGGTCTGCGCGACAGTGGTGTCTAAATACTCGAACTCTCTCCGATTCAAACATTCTGACGGGCATATCGGTGCAGTGACGGTGGATCATGCAGGCATGGGCCTAAGGACTGTAAGAGTTTTTGAGCTCCCTTTCGAGGTCCCAGAGGAAGTTGTCAAGGACGCCTTCCGACCATATGGCAATGTTATCAGCCACGTTGCAGAAAAGTGGCAAACTTTCTCGACGTATAAGGTCTACAACGGTGTGCGCCAAATTAAACTTGAGCTCAAGAAACATGTGCCGTCCTATTTGAACATCGGTGGCTGTCGCGCAATCATCATGTACGACGGTCAACCGCGTACCTGTTCCGGATGTGGGCAGGAAGGCCATGTTCGATCGAGCTGCTTACAACGTAGAATTATGCAGATACCAGTGGGAGACTCCGTTTCCCCGACGGGGACGACAATCCTGCCCCTCACGTACGCTCAGACGACGATGCGCACCATAGTTGAGGACGAAACGGGCGATCAGACACATCCATCGACGCCAGAAGTACCAAGGGAGGAAGAGGAAGGACCCTCGGTGCCAACCCATATGTCGCCCCCTCCACAGCAACAACAGCAGCAACAGTCCCACGGACTCCAGACGCAACATAACATTCAGAACGCGATGGACGTGGACGCGAACATTGTCCCGACAGCGGCTTTCCTAGCGGAAGGTGATACGACGCTGGATTGCCTCCCATATTCGGATACGGATGTCCACGTTCGAAAGCAACGTTCGCCCCGACGACGCAAGCGACGTCGGCGGACCCCCTCTCACGATTGCCTCCTACACACGGCCGGTCAAGAAGGTGACATCTCATCAGACAGCATGGATGCTGCGCCTGCTGAGGATCTCAGTGGTGTAGACGGTTCACTTGCCCATACTACGAGTGCCCAGTTACTTCTTGCACCACAAACGCGGCAGGTCGCGTCGATGGATGGCGCTCCGTCTACCTCTACCAAAGACGACGTACGTGAGAGAGATTTAGGTGCCGATCAGCTACACAGCATCGTGTTGCACCCACTGTGGTCGGACGATGTTGAGGAACTTCCTGAAGAGGGCACGGGTGACAGGGGAGGGGGCGGCATTGGGGATGCCACTCCTAGCGTGAAAGACTCATAATTTGTAACGGGTTTGGTGGGTCCGGCATCTCTTGCGGTTAGCTTTTATTGCCATAGCGTCTACCCTAGGTGAAGAGGCTAGGCAGCACACCTTTCGCCTTGCCACAATCAATATCAACGCGATAAGGGCACCACACAAACTGACAATGCTCCAACGCATGCTTGATGCGGCGGACATCGATGTGGCCCTCTTACAGGAAGTGTGTGTCGCTAGTTTCCCTGACTTCTACGGATATACCGCCCACATCTCCCACGCCTCTTCTACCGATTGTGGTGTGGCTGTTCTGCTACGGGACGGTTTGGCGGCTACGGACGTACTGTACTTACCGAGTGCAAGAGCCATGGCAGTAACTGTCAACGGTGTACGACTCATCAATGTATATGCCCCTTCAGGATCAGGGAGACGGAGAGATCGGGCCCGCTTTTTTTCGGAAGATATTACGCGTCTATTTATGGGCCACATAGACGATATGGTGATCGGAGGAGATTTGAACTGTACATTATCTCCATCTGATCAGCAGCCACATCACGTCCCGTGTGCGGAATTGGAAATGCTAGTGCGTGACCTCCACCTGATTGACACGTGGCGCCACATCCATGGCCCAGCTCCTGGTTACACCCATTATACAAGCCATTCATCAAGTCGGTTGGACAGGATTTACGTCACAAGCACCCTTTCGACGGCGACGAGAGGAGCAGAGCTCTGGCCCAATGCATTCACCGACCACACAGCCTATATTTGCACCATTGCCCTCCAACCTGCACGTGTGTGGCGCAGTAGGCCCCCCTGGAAACTGAACGTCGTCCATCTGGACGAGCCAGCATGTAAAGGTGCTGTCGAAGAGTCGTGGAACGCGTCCTTACGGCGTCGTGGTCGTTACCGATCGACCCTCAGTTGGTGGATTGAATGTGCGAAGCCTGCTCTTAGACGCACCTTCATGGCTTACGGCCGGGAAGCAGCGGCATGGAGGAGAAGCACGGAAAACTTTTATTACACCATCCTACGGGAATGTCTTGCTATGGAGCCCTCACCTGACAGGCAGATCACAGTCAATCGCGCGAAAGCGCAGCTCGTCTCCTTAGCACGCCATCATTTACAAGGCGCTGTTATACGGTCGCTTGCTCCAGACATGATACAATCAGAAAGGCCATCTATGCACCACGTGCTCATAGAACGCAGGAGGCGCCGTAGGGCACTGGTAACCGACATGATAACCGACGACGGTCGACATGTGGTAGAACAAGCAGATATAGCAGAAGCCTTCTATGGGCATTGCGCTCAACTTTATTCAGCAGTGCTCCCTGATATGGCGACGGTAGACACCGTTTCAGCACATGTCCACGGTACAGTTCAACCATACATGGTACAGACTTTACTGGGAGAAGTGACAGAAGAGGAAGTGCTCGACGCCATTGGTAAAGGTGCTCCCCATAAATCACCAGGAATCGATGGGTTACCATTAGAGTTCTATCGAGCCTTTAAACAACTGTTGCTACCGTGTTTGATTGAAATTTGCCAGGAATTTATGTCCCCGGGTATAACATTGCCTGCACCATTCTTAGAAGGTATGATTGTCCCCATCCATAATCCGCAGGGACGGAATCATGTCCGCGACTTTCGTCCCTTAACGTTATTGAACAGCGACTTCAAGATCTTTTCGAGGCTGCTATCGAAACGTATTCGCGGCACACTATTGCACGTCTTGTCCGGCGATCAGACGTCCTTGGGGGGACCCAACAACATCAGAACTGCGTTATGTCGTTACAGAGATCTCATCTCCCTTGCACGGGTGAGACGTTTGCCGGCAGCCCTCGCGTCTATCGACTTTAGCCAGGCTTTTGACCGTGTGGGCCACACTTTCCTCACGGCCGTTCTACGGCGCATGGAATACCCCGACCCCTTTATCACAGTGTTGACACGCCTACTACATGGTGCAACTTCTCGAGTTCTTGTCAATGGAAGACTGACGGCACCCATGCCGATCCGCCGATCAGTACGACAGGGATGTCCATTATCAACATTGTTATTTGCATTGGCCTTAGAACCCTTGTTGTGTGGTCTCCGAGACAGGCTCACTGGGATACAGTTCGGCGGCTCCATCTATCGCTGCACCGCATATGCGGATGATTTGATGATCGTCATACGAGGAGCTGACGATATGGCCGCGGCTTTGGACTGGATTGAAACCTACGGTACAGCTTCTGGTAGCCAAATCAACGTTGACAAGTCCGTCGCCTTGAGCATCGGGATTGGGCTACCGCAGGAACACATTGCCCCCTTACGATTCAGTGATACTGTACGCTGCTTGGGCTTAGATTTCATGAACGACATGCGACGCGCGACGACGCTCAATTATCGACGCCTTCTTAACCAAATTAGGGCCGGAATTGCAAATCAGCGCTTGCGATCCCTCAACATCGTTCAGCGGCCGTATTATGCCAATGTATACCTTGCGTCCCGCATACCGCATGTCGCCCAAACGCTACCCATTCCGAAGCCCTTGGCTCGTAGCATTATGGCAGCGCTGGGATACTTCGTCACCGCTGGTATGTTACTGAAGATCAGATACGTTTCTCTTACCCTCCCCAAGGAAAAAGGTGGTCTCGGCCTAGTTAACGTCCATGATAGGGCCATTGCCCTCTATGTTAGCTCAGATTTATGTCTGCTGCGCCGTTGTCCTACGAGCCTCACGAGTCTGCTTCTGACGGCGCTACGCCCTGCTTCACTAAGAGCGCCGGTGCCACTACAGGACATCCCAGCGCCCCTCTTTTATATAGGACGTTTCTATTTAGAACAAAGTTATTGCAGTGTCGCGCTCACGACACCACAAATGGCCACAACTCGACGCCTATATCATGACATGCTGCAACGCCGCCCCCTAAATGTGGTCGAACTAAAATATCCTGACGTACGGTGGCGCGTGGTGTGGAAGACTGTACACGATGCCATGCTTGATTCCGATGTTGTTTCTCAATGGTACGTCGTTGTTAATGGGAAGCTCGTGACGCAAGAACGTCTCTACAATATTCACATGGCAGAATCTCCCAATTGTATGGGTTGTAATACAGTAGATTCTGACGAGCACCGCCTCAGCTGTGGAGAGGCGGCACCGGTTTGGCACCTAGTGCGGCAGATGCTGGCTTATCTCATGCGAGTTAGGCCGGAGCATATATCTGCACGCACGTTATTGTTTCCGGATGAGACATTTTACCCCAAGACTCGAACCAACTCTGTCACCTGGATACGTGGACATGCAGTCCATTACCTCTGTCGTGACGGACACAAGGATTTCCTTGACTTCTGGCTCTATTTGCAAGAAAGACATCATGCTATTTCCGGGCATACCAGATATCGACAGTGCTTCGCAAACTACCTATGGAGTGCCTTTCACAGGCCGCCGTGTAGCTGGAATGTTCCAGGCAGCGGCAGATGAGGTCAGAACGAACTGCAAACGACCATGTATTGAACAATCTTATCAGTGGGCGCAGTCGCTGGGAAGCCTCACTACGACGTGGTAGCTTTCTTTTCATGCTATTTATGTTTCATATCTTCGATGGCGTCTTCATTCTGTTTTAGTTTTCCAGGCTTAGTTAACTGTGACTGTTCGCACATTGATATATATAAAAAAAAATATTAAGACGTGGGCAGGAGACCTGAATTCGAATCCAAATAAATACACAAGAACAAAAAAAAAGAACAAAATGAACAACAAATAAAATTTAATAAAGTATTATACCCTTTCCTTTCTCCTTTTATTTTATTTTTTTTATGCAAAGTTCAGAGGCATATTTCATTTTTGTTCGTTGGCGAAGCCTGAAGTGGCGGCGAACGGCCGTCCTAGTTAGCTTTAGGATGAAAAAAAAAAAAAAACTGCTGCAGCACGTCAATAGTCTTTCACACCCCATTCAGAAGAGAAGTGTTGGACGCAGTTGAGTGCTTCGATGTCTTCCTTTAATGTGATCTGTTGGGGACACTAAACACTCGAGCAGTATTCAAGAATGGGTCGCAAAAGTGTTCAGTACGCGGTCTCCTTAAAAAAAAAATTAAAAAAAAAAAGTTGGTACAGCACTTGCCCGCGAAAAGCAAAGGTCTCGAGTTCGAGTCTCGGTCCGGCACACAGGTTTAATCTGCCAGGAAGTTTCATATCAGCACACACTCCATTTGGAAATCTCATTCTGGAACCATCCCCCAGGCTGTGGCTAAGCCAATGTCTCCGCAATATCTTTTCTTTCAGGAGTGCCAGTTCTGCAAGGTTTCGCAGGAGAGCTTCTGTAAAGTTTGGAAAATAGGAGACGAGGATCTGGCAGAAGTAAAGCTGTGAGGACGGGGTATGAGTCGTGCTTGGGTAGTTCAGTTGGTAGAGAACTTTCCCGCGGCAGGCAAAGGTCCCGAGTTCGAGTCACGGCCCGGCACACAGTTTTAATCTGCCAGGAAGTTTCATATCAGCGCACACTCCGCTGCAGAGTGAAAATCTCATTCTGGAATAATTCGAAAAATTATTCAATCTCACAGGTGCGCAGATGTCATTATCAAGGGGAGTGTGCGAACGAACTTGAAGCAACTATAACACGGCATAGACCAAATTACAGATCCGGCAGTCTATGCAGAGAAGTCGGCAAGAAACGGTAAACAAGTCAGGGAAACGATCACCATCGCCCACATACACACGCGCGAACGGGCACAGAGGAGCCAACCTAAAGCCAGAGAGATAGAACGATAGAACAGGCAGGGTGAAAAAAAAAAAAAAATTCGTCAGGGAGCCCACCGAACCACTGGATGGGAACTACCAAAATTCACTCACCTTTACGTACGACGCCCGGGCGAGGAAACGGGAAATCGTACGGGTACAAGCCAGCAAAAACCCCAGACAAACACACATAATCCCATACATCCCAAAACATAATTTAATCAATTATCCCCCAAAAACCCCGGAACTTGGCACAAGCGAAATTACAGGCCACAGGATCCAAAGGTACTCTGCAGAAGAGTAAGGAGGGAAATGATTAAACAAAGTTCTGCAACGGCACAATAAAACGCCAAGAAAAACACACTAAGTAAGGCACATCATCCCACAGAATGCCGAGAAAGACGAACACTGAGGTTTGCCCACGATTCCGACACAATCATAACAACGGAGATAATCTTCTTAGCCATAGCACGCTGAAACACACAAACAGCACCAATCTTCCGAGGACGGAAAAGTACTGCCCTGTAAACTATATCCGGGAGCAGCACTGCCGGCCGTTGTGGCCGTGCGGTTAAAGGCGCTTCAGTCTGGAACCGCGTGACCGCTACGGTCGCAGGTTCGAATCCTGCCTCGGGCATGGATGTGTGTGATGTCCTTAGGTTAGTTAGGTTTAAGTAGTTCTAAGTTCTAGGGGACTGATGACCACAGAAGTTAAGTCCCATAGTGCTCAGAGCCATTTGAACCATTTGAGCCAGCAGCACAGCCGCAAGCTCCTGGCGAGGCGCGGTCCAGGGAAATCGCCGCGAGAAAGATTATCCAGCACGAGTATCGTCACTCAGAGCTCAGCAAGGCGCAGTCAGACAGGGCAGGAAAGCTGGTAACCAGGCGACGGCTGCAACCACCGACCCGGGGAGCAGCAAGTAACACCAGCCCCGGCCAGCGACAGCGCGCAGGGACCCACCGTCCGACGCAAAAGGCAATGCTCGCGCCGCTCGCGCCCAAACTTGACTGCCCGCGCACACGCCACCGGGCAGAGACGGCTCCACCCGCCGCCAGGAGGCGCCCCGCAGCGGAGAAAGGAACACCACTTGGAGGCCCTACGATCGAGAATCGATCGGGAATACCGCCGCCACGGCACAAATACAATCTGCATTGATGAAGGTGTCACTTTCATATATGTAGATAACACGTGCTTAAAATATGACGAGGTATACGTGTTATACAGGGTGTTACAAAAAGGTACGGCCAAACTTTCAGGAAACATTTCTCACACACAAATAAAGAAAAGATGTTATGTGGACATGTGTCCGGAAACGCTTAATTTCCATGTTAGAGCTCATTTTAGTTCCGTCAGTAAGTACTGTACTTCCTCGATTCACCGCCAGTTGGCCCAATTGAAGGAAGGTAATGTTGACTTCGGTGCTTGTGTTGACATGCGACTCATTGCCCTACAGCACTAGCATCAAGCACATCAGTACGTAGCATCAACAGGTAGTGTTCATCACGAACGTGATTTTGCAGTCAGTGCAATGTTTACAAATGTGGAGTTGGCAGATGCCCATTTGATGTATGGATTAACACGGGGCAATAGCCGTGGCGCGGTACGTTTGTATCGAGACAGATTTCAAGAACGAAGGTGTCCCGACAGGAAGACGTTAGAAGCAATTGATCGGCGTCTTATGGAGCACGCAACATTCCAGCCTATGACTCGCGACTGAGGAAGACCTAGACCGACGAGGACACCTGCAATGGATGAGGCAATTCTTCGTGCAGTTGACGATAACCCTAATGTCAGCGTCAGATAAGTTGCTGCTGTACAAGGTAACGTTGACAACGTCACTGTATGGAGAGTGCTACGGGAGAACCAGTTGTTTCCGTATCGTGTACAGCTTGTGCAGGCACTATCAGCAGCTGATTGACCTCCACGGGTACACTTCTGCGAATGGTTCATCCAACAATGCGTCAATCCTCATTTCAGTGCAAATGTTCTCTTTACGGATGAGGCTTCATTCCAACGTGATCAAATTGTTAATTTTCACAATCAACATGTGTGGGCTGACGAGAATCCGCACGCAATTGTGCAATCACGTCATCAGCACAGATTTTCTGTGAACGTTTGGGCAGGCATTGTTGGTGATGTCTTGATTGGACCCATGTTGTTCCACCTACGCTCAATGGAGCACGTTATCATGATTTCATACGGGATACTCTACCTGTGCTGCTAGAACATGTGCCTTTACAAGTACGACACAACATCTGGTTCATGCGCGATGGAGCTCCTGCACATTTCAGTCGAAGTGTTCGTACGCTTCTCAACAACAGATTCGGTGACCGATGGATTGGTAGAGGCGGACCAATTCCATGGCCTCCACGCTCTCCTGACCTCAACCCTCTTAACTTTCATTTATGGGGGCATTTGAAAGCTCTTGTCTACGCAACCCCGGTACCAAATGTAGAGACTCTTCGTGCTCGTATTGTAGACGGCTGTGATACAATACGCCATTCTCCAGGGCTGCATCAGCACATCAGGGATTCCATGCGACGGAGGGTGGATGCATGTATCCTCGCTAAGGGAGGACATTTTGAACGTTCTGTTGCTGTGTGCTTACATTCCATGATTAATGTGATTTGAAGTGAAGTAATAAAATGAGCTCTAACATGGAAAGTAAGCATTTCCGGGCACATGTCCACATAACATATTTTCTCTTTTTGTGTGTGAGGAATGTTTTCTGAAAGTTTGGTCGGACCTTTTTGTAACACCCTGTAGAAGATGTCCTAATACAATACAACCAGTTTCATCGTCAAATAATACACATAAATCAGCTTAGCGTCTTCGTCCATATTCAAAATATTGTGTAAACTAGGTCACTGTTTCTCAACCGCTGTGGCACGACACATTGGTGTTGTAATAAATTAATCTGTTTTGATTCGAACGATCCAATTATACCTGCTACCACGATGACTATTTAAAATCGTTGCTGTAATTTCGTTCTTCATCTAAAAAAATGATAAAGGCATGTATAACCTCCACCCATCTTTCTTCTCCCGCCTGCCTTCTTATAAGGACGCAGTTCTTTGTATCTTCTTTTTACGAATAATAATGATAAAATTTAAATTACTTGAGACTTTTATTTCGTAGTAATCTAATAAATATCCGTTTATAAGGGGGGGGGGGGGGGGAGGGGGACGTTGATGAAAAAACACACAATATTTCAAAAATGCACCAAGTCCACAGTTTTGAAGATATGGCAATGAAATTTTGTACCACGCTTTACATGAAAGTAACACATTTACATATAAAATCCTTTGATTATATATATTGAACTTTTTTGATTGAAATTTGAAGTTTTATTTTGAAAAATGACCTATGTTCCTTTTGCTCAGAAAGTATTCAAAAAATTTCTAGAAAAATTTCTCTGTTTCATCTCCTTATATACTGTAAGCTTCTTTCATGAGGTTTTTGGAATAGGTGAAATAGGAGAATTTTCATAATTTTTAATTATAATTCCACAAGTACAATTTTAAATTCATGGAAGATTCCAAGTACTTTGCCCCATATCTCAGCTTGCAGTCAGAATTTCCAAATTTGCTCTTGAGAGAACGTTTATTATGTTTACAGAAATATGTGTACAAAATTTCATAATTCTAGCATTCAAAGAATCCGCGGAAAAGGTACACAAACTTAAAAAAACAAACTTCTCAGGAAAAGCAACTTAAAGTTCAACCTAACTTTTTTCCTTATGTCACTTCTTCAGAAGGCACTACATTTGTACTCTGGGTCGTCTTTCCCTTCAAGGCTTCTCTTCTGGTTTCTTGTTGTCTGTCGTCTTTCCTTTACCAGGTCTTCAACTGACTTTTCAGCTGCAGAGACGCGCTGTAACTCTATTTTTCTCAGGATGCTTTGAGTAAAATTTCCTACCTTGACGCCCATTCTTTCTAATACCTTCATCCTCCCGACGTTTATCCAGTTTTTATACATTCTTGTGATCGTGGCAGAACTGAATCAAGAACGAACCGAACACTTGTATAAATCGCCGTCAGTATCACAAGGCAAAAAAAGAATTGCTTCGTCATAAACGATGCAGCTAGTTTGTTATTGTTTATAAGATACGGAACAGAGTCAAAGATGATCTATAAAACCAAAGATTATGTATCATGGCCTTCTAGATGTATCCCGCAAATGTTTGGTTGAAATTAATACACAGAATCGTTGTTGACTGATATGGTATTGAAGTGCTGCTTCAAAACGTGGGCTTGGCAGGGAGGCCACGTCACACTTTTAATTAATTTTCAGGCACTTCGGATGCGATTTCAACATTGAAACTTTGGGAATTTATTGTCCATGAGTTGCTCTAAAAAATAAAAAATAAATCAAAAATTGACATTTTTGGTCAATTTCATCAGCGTCCCCCAATAATGATGTGTTCAGAATCTGCGTCTGTTTCACTTGTTCAGTAACGTTGGGAAGCTGTTGGTTTGGAGACGTGTCGCTTGCGCACCATCCGAGTGGCGTTACATGCACATTTCCATTTTTCGCAAGTCAAACTTTGGAATCAAATTTTCTTTTCACTGACTCCTATTACTACTTGTCCTTACGTAATGCACGTTATTCCGATGTATTACTCATCATGTTATCACGGTTCGCCGTCACCTAGTTTTCTTTTGCCCCAACAACGACTCTGCGCTAGGGTACAAAGAAAACAAGTCACGCAGGTTTACACTGGCCAAGCGAGAGGTTTGAGTTTAATCAAAACTGAACTCCTGGTTTATCTTTCTTTATTATGCTTGTGCTGTGGTTACTGTGATGTATCCCGCTTGATAACAATTTTAGCATTCGGAAGAATTAACCTCAAGCATTAGCAGTTCATTTCTTTTCTCACTTTACTTTTATATGGTATAAATTACAATGTGTAGCCACTGCATGTCAGGTGTGCAACGAGATTTCATTGGCGCCTTCTCATATTCCGCAAATATAACAATGAGAACATTAAAAAAAGAATTATCGCTAAATCGTTTCTTGGAGTAGCTAAATTTTCAAGAAATCGCGAAACATTTTCTATGATTAACGCATTTATACATGTATCGTATCATAATAGTTATATATTATTTGTATTCGACTGTAAAACCAACGATACATGATTCCACGAATAAGCACGACCAAAAAATTCCCATTTTTTTTTGCACAGGTAGGCATCCGATCACTTGTCGACGCGGCCGCCGTTTGTCGGCATTGTGGGCTGCATCAGTAAATAATGTCGTTGGATACTCAAAGTGAATTTCTGGAAATTCTGGATTATTTCTCGCTTTCAGTTTGCTGTATATATACTGGTCAGCCAGAATATTATAACTATCGACCTACTAGCCAGTGTGTCTACGTTTGGTACGGATAACAGCGACGACGCGGCGTGGCATAGATGCAATGAAACGTTCGTAGGTCGCTGGAGTTAGCTGACACCATATCTGCCCATGCAGGTCACCTAATACCCTTTAATTCCGAAGAGGGGACGGCTGAGCTATGACGCCACGTTCAACCAGACCCAGATGTGTTCGATCTGAAGAGCTGGAGGGCCAGCACATCAACTGGAACTCGCCACTGTGTTCCTCGAACCACTCCACCACACTCCTGCCCTTGTGACACGGCACATTATCTTGTTGAAAAATGTCACTGCCGTTTGGAAACATGATCGTCATGAAGGGATGTACGGGGTCTGCAACCAGTGTACAACACTCCTTAGCCGTCACGGTGCCTTGCACGAGCTCCACTGAACCCATGGACGCCTACGTGAATGGTCCTCAGAGCATAGTGGAGCCCCCACCGGCATGTCTCCATCCCGCAGTGCAGTTGTAGTTGTGATGTCGTGGTGTTAGCATTGGCACATGCATGGGTCTTCGGCTGCGGAGGTCCACCGTTAGGAGTGTTCGGTGAACTGTGAGTTCAGACAAAGATGTACTCTGCCCAGGATTAACGTCTGATGTTAGTTCCGCTGCACTTTGCCGCCTGTCCTGTTTTACCAGTCTGCCCAGTCTACGGCGTTCGACACCTGTAATGAGAGCCTAGGTCAAACTCAGATAGATCGCGCGCCTTCCCGATTCTACAGACGGACAGCATGCGCCGCACGTGTGTCTGACTAGCAGTCACTCCTCGCCATGTGACGCTGCTATCTCCTGGACGGCTTTATATCGATAGTACGTGGGTGTGAGTATATACACTACTGGCCATTAAAATTGCTACACCAAGAAGAAATGCAGATGATAAACGGGTATTCATTGTACAAATACTGTATATTATACTAGAACTAACATGTGGTTACATTTTCACTCAATTTCGGTGCATAGATGCTGAGAAATCAGTACCCAGAAAAACCACCTCTGACCGTAATAACGGCCTTGTACGCGTGTACAGGTACAGCTACCCATGCAGCTTCAACACGATACCACAGTTCATCAGGAGTAGTGACTGGCGTATTGTGACGAGCCAGTTGCTCGACCACCATTGACCAGACGTTTTCAATAGGTGAGAGATATGGAGAATGTGATGGCCATGGCAGCAGTCGAATATTTTCTGTATCCAGAAAGGCCCATACAGGACCTGCAACATACGATCGTGCTTTATCCTGCTGAAACGTAGGGTTTCACAGGGATTGAATGAAGGGTAGAGCCACGGGTCGTAACACATCTGAAATGTAACGTCCACTGTTCAAAGCGAAGTCAATGCGAAGAAGCGGTGACCGAGACGTGTAACCAATGGCACCCCATACCATCACGCCGGGTGATACGCCAGTATGGCGATGACGAATACACGCTTCCAATGTGCGTACACCGCGATGTCGCCAAACATGGATGCGACCATCATGATGGTGTAAACAGAACCTGGATTCATCCGAAAAAATGACGTTTTGCCATTCGTGCACCCAGGTTCGTCCTTGAGTACACCATCGCAGGCGCTCCTGTGTGTGATGCAGCGTCAAGGGTAACCGAAGCCATGGTCTCCGAGCTGATAGTCCATGCTGCTGCAAACGTCGTCAAACTTTTCGTGCAGATGGTTGTTGTCTTGTAAACGTCCCCATCTGTTGACTCAGGGATCGAGATGTGGCTGCATCATCCGTTCCAGCCATGCGGATAAGATGCCTGTCATCTCGACTGCTAATGATACGAGGCCATTGGGACCCAGCACGGCATTCCGTATTACCCTCCTGAACCTACCGATTCCATATTCTGCTAACAGGCATAGGATCTCGACCAACGCGAGCACCAATGTCGCGATACGGTAAACCGCAGTCGCGATAGGCTACAATCCTTTATCAAAGTCGGAAACGTGATGGTACGCATTTCTCCTCCTTACACGAGGCATCACAACAAAGTTTCGCCAGGCAACGCCAGTCAACTGCTGTTTGTGTATGAGAAATCGGTTGGAAACTTTCCTGATGTCAGCACGTTGTAGGTGCTGCCACCGGCGCCAACCTTGTGCGAACTCTCTGAAAAGCTTATCATTTGCATATCACAGCATCTTCTTCCTGTCGGTTAAATTTCACGTCTGTAGCACGTCGTCTTCGTGATGTAGCACTTTTAATGGCCAGTAGTGTAAGTGCGGCCATACAGCTAAGAGATTAGTGTGGCATTCTTGTCTTTTAGATGTGCGGTAAATGCGGAAACGTGAACTAAAGCGATATTATTACCAAATGCGTCCAAACAGAACAAATGAGCTGTTATTCCTTATCCAGGCAGAATAAGGCGCTGCGGTCGGCAACGGCTATATAAGACAAGTGTCTGGATGCGCAATTTTTAGATCGGTTACTGCTGCTACATTAACGTTTAAGTGACTTTGAACGTGGTGTTATAGTCGGCGCACGAGCGATGTGACACAGCATCTCCGAGATAGCCATGAAGTCGGGATTTTCCCGTACGACCATTTCACGAGTGTATCGTGAAAACCATGGCTCTGGCAAAACGTCAAATTTCCGACATCGCTGCGGCCGGAGAAAGATCTTGCAAGACAGGGACCAACGACGACTGAAGAGAATCGTTCAACGTGGCGGAAGTGCAATCCTTCCGCAAACTGCTGCAGATTTCATTGCTGGGCCATCAACAAGTGTCAGCGTGCGAACCATTCGACGAAACATCATCGACATAGACTTTCGGAGCCGAAGACCCACTCGTGTCCCATTGATGACTGCCGACACAAAGCCTTATGCCTCGCCTGGGACCGTCAACACCGACATTGGACTGCTGATGACTGGAAACATGGTGCCTGGTCGGACGCGTCTTGTTTCAAGTTGTATCAAGCAGATGGATGTATGCGAGTATGGACACAACCTCATGAATCCATGGACCATGCATGTCAGGAGGGGACTGTTCAAGCTGGTGGAAGTTCTGTAACGGTGTGGACCTGTGCAGCCGGAGTAATATGGGACGCCTCATACGTCTAGATACGACTGTAACAGGTGTCACGTAAGTAAGCATCCTGTCTGATCATCTGCATGCATTCATGCCCATTCTGCATTCAGACGGACTTGGGAAATTCCAGTAGGACAATGGGACACCCCACACTTCCAGGATTGCTAGAGTGACTCTAGAAACACTCTTCTGAGTTTAAACACTTCCGCTGGCCACTAAATTCCCTAGACATGAACAATATTGAGCATATGTGGAATGGCTTGCAACGTGTTGGTCGAAAGAGATCTCCACCTCCTCGTATTCCTACGGATTTATGGACAGCCCTGCAGGATTCGTGGCGTCAATTCCCTCCAGCACTACTCCAGACATTAGTCGAGTCCATGGCACGTCTTGCTGCGGCACTTCTGCGTGCTCGCGGGGGGGCCCTACACGATTTTAGGCAGGTATACCTTTTTGTTTTTGGCTCTTCAGTGTATTTCTCATATTAATAACACAAAAAACTTTAATCATTTTAAAATTATTTAGAGATGTTTGTAAGTAGGCTGTTTAGGTTTTTTTATTGGTAACGCCACCTCTGTATAAAAATCACTGGCTGTGTTGTGTGCAGTCTGTGGCTGCTTTGCATTGTTGTAATACTCGCCATTGTAGTGTTAGGCAGCTGGCTGCGAACAGCGCGTAGCGTTGCGCAGTTGGAGGTGAACCGCCAGCAGTGGTGGATGTGGGGAGAGAGATGGCGGAGTTTTGAAATTTGTCATGAACTGCTATATTTATATATGATGATATCAAGGTAAATACATTGTTTGTTCTCTATTAATATCTTTCATTTGCTAACTATCCCTATCAGTAGTTAGTGCCTTCAGTAGTTTGAATCTTTTATTTAGCTGGCAGTAGTGGCGTTCGCTGTATTGCAGTAGCTTGAGTAGCGAAGATTTTTGTGAGGTAAGTGATTTGTGAAAGGTATAGTTTAATGTTAGTCAGGGCCATTCTTTTGTAGGGAATTTTGAAAGTCAGATTGCGTTGCGCTAAAAAATATTGTGTATCAGGTTAAGCACAGTCGTGTACAAATGTTCAAAGGGGACGTTACATATGTCGACCCTTAGCCTAGGATACCTCACTGGAATCTTCTGATTTTTTCTTGTAGTTTGTGTAATTAGTGTAGCTATTGTTTATTGCTAGCGCGTAATCATAGAGAGAATTTCCTTTGTAGTTGTAGTTTTTCATTGTTGTACAGTAAAACAGTTGTGGCATGCATGTAGATTTGCACCAAGTATTTCGCAGCTGCAATTAACTAGATATTATTTTCAGTGTTATGTTAATGTGTTCTCTTATTTTTTCTCTTCAAATTGTGTTTTTCTGTGTTGTCGTGTGAAATACTGTGACAATAATGGTGTGTGAAAAACGTAATACTAGGCTCCAAAGTAAACTGCGAAATGACAGTGAAATCGAAAGCAGTGTGTTAGCGCCACCGAGTAATGAATTAACTGATGTTCAAAGTAGTAATTTGGTAATTGTGCATAGGGAAATGGAGCGGGCGGCAAACAATGGCGTGGACAGTGAAACAATTAGTGAAGAGGGAAGCATTATCGATCGATTGGTCGGCAACAGCTCGCCTCAGGAATCGGGAATGACAGGACACAATTTTGCAAATATTGTAGATTCAGGTTTTGGGTCCTCACCATTTTCTCAAATGAGTCAAGACACATTTTCCACTTGTCAAAATGTGAATGTTGCCGGTGCAAATTCACTGCCGAAAAGCACTGAGGAACACGTTCCAGACACCAGTGCATTGTTATTACAATTAATACAACAAATGGGACAAACACAGCAAAAGCTTCAAAAGTTAGACACAATGGAACAAAATCTTCGAAAGTTAGACACAGTGGAACAAAATCTTCAAAAGTTAGACACAACGGAACAACACCAGAGACAAACACAGCAACAGTTAGACGCAATGGAACAAAATCTTCACACCACGCTTGAACAAACACGTGAAGATTTAACTACTGAGTTACATAAAATCGAATCGAAATGTCAAAAAGTCTGTAACGACGTAAAAACACAAATTTGTGAGCATTTTCAACCTATTTTTTCGCGGCATGAAAATGCACTACAGAATCACGAAGCAGCCATAAAAGAACTGCAAACTACTGTTCACGAAAATCATGAGACCTTGCAAGCTAAATTTGACACAGTTGCATCTACCGATTCGGTTACGCAACTTGCAAAAACTCAGGAAAACTTAAAGGACACAGTAGATACTCTGAAACTTGGTTCAGAAAAACACACTGAGGAAATGTGTTCACTATCGGAGAAAGTAGCCGAACTGTCGGATCAGTTCACTAACTTATCTACGAAGGTAGATGATAATCTGAATGACACAAAACCGGTAGTCTTTAATGACACAGAAGAACAAATTAGGAAACTGAAACAAAATCTGAATCAAATTAATACGCAACACCAAAGAGAAATCCGCGAAGTACAAGATCAGCTGACACAGGTAATACAAGAATTACGTATTTCAGAGGACACTCGCGCCCCAACACGGGAAGAGGGACTTAGAAAGACGGAAAAGACGCAAAATAATAACACAGGGCATTTCGGAAGTTATGAAAGAAACTGGCAATGTGCACCGAATTTTGAGATGGAACGGCCGACACGACCTAACAATGACCGATATGCGACTCGCCGACATGATGATTTTGACTATAAGCTATTCATTACTACACGTAAATTCAAAACATTTAAGAATTCTGGCAACGACATTCATCCACAAGCGTGGCTCCATCAATTCTCTCATTGTTTTCCTCCCAACTGGTCATCGCAGCACAGATTAGAATTTATGTGTGGCTACTTGGAGAATGAACCAGCTGTAAGAATGCGATCGGTCATTCACGATTGTCACAGTGAAGGAGATTTTTACCATGCCTTCCTCTCAGCATATTGGTCTCAAGCCACACAAGACCGAGTAAAACATAGCATCATAATGATGAAACATTTCGAAGAATCTGAATTCTCCAGTCTTGTGAAATATTTTGAAGACATGTTGCACAAGAATCAATATCTTTCAAACCCATACAGCCCTTCAGAACTCATCCGCATTTGCTTAATCAAATTACCTGAACATTTACGACATATTATTTTAGCAGGACGTTGCAAAGACGACATTGAAGCTTTTCAGGGACTCCTACAAGAATTAGAAATTGACACAGACAGTCGCCGGATGCGAAAACAGGAAAACAATCACTACAGGTCACATACGTCACAATTCCGTGACGACAGAAATAATAACTGGACACGACAAGGCTATTCTTACAACGTAAATCGTGACCAAAACAGACACCACCCATACGCCAACCGTTGGCAGAGTAGTAATAATTACAGGGAAAGATCACCTCTCCGCGGTAGTGACTATCACAGAGACAATCAGAGAAACAGACAATATGGGTACCAAAACAATTATTATCAAGGGAGGCAGAATAACTTTAGACGCAACGGTCCTGCGCGCAGTTACGATTCAGGGAGAAATTCTCCACCACTTAACCGACAAGGAAGAAACTACGGAACCTACCGACATGACGACAGACGATATATTCGTAACGACAGACCTGAAATGCATCAGAACTGGCGGGATTTATGCAGAGCAGGGCCCTCTCGTCACGGTGAATTTGTAGAAGTTAGGTCTCCAAATCCCAATAACGGCGCGCGCCAACAAAGAGACAGACAATGACTCCCACAGCAGGCAGCTGCGTGCGCCAGCTGGCTCAGAGAAAAATAACATAGACGCTAACCTTGAGAAAAATTCCAGTACTCTTTACCGACGTATACCACATGATAATTGCATTGTTCAAACTCTGAGTACTATGAAGAGTAAAGGATTGCACCACCCTTCACATGTAAAACAGTTTATTGAAAAATAATCTGCTTTTTAACTTAGTCTTTGCTATAAAATTTTTCACTTTACATTACTAGTATGCTTTGTTAAACTTAGAAACTGTTACCATGCAACAATGTTTAAAGTTAAATATCCAATCAAGAACCAAGAGAACTTATTTAAACAGAAATTACGAATGCATTGTTATTGTGAACAGACCACACAGTGTTATTGTGTGTGTGCATTCTTGCTTGTTTGTTGCACGATTACGTAACGACTATCAGGCTTACATAGGACACATACTGGTAAATGAGATTTTAATGCAACATTTAGGTTTACTTGAAAATACATTCTGGGTTTAAAGTACTTTCTGTGAGATACCAGATGACACAGAGGTTAGTTTATGTGACAGCTACACGATTTTATCACGACGCTACTAATGAGTGACAATTTACAATGTTGCTTTTGCGCTGTATCTGTTTTATATCTGCACAGTTTTCT
Source organism: Schistocerca nitens (assembly GCF_023898315.1). Classification (NCBI taxonomy): domain Eukaryota; kingdom Metazoa; phylum Arthropoda; class Insecta; order Orthoptera; family Acrididae; genus Schistocerca; species Schistocerca nitens. The sequence continues at coordinate 363,470,569 of NC_064615.1, read as the reverse complement.
GAATTCTTTTGGAAAGAAAAACATGTTTTAGTAGTAACTTTTGTGGTATAGCAACAATGAGACAGCCTTTTTCGTGGCACAACAATACGTCACAGTACAGTACTTTCTTCATCACAACAATAAGCGTAATAACTAAGATATCTATTCGCAAAGCATTTCATTTTTGTGTATCGTGAGGTAAGTACATTGACTTCTGCAGAACTCAGCTTTCGGAGGACGATAACTACGACACTTCCACAGAGATTATCTTACAACAAGACGCACAGTTTAGCGCTACAGTACACGCATTTGAGTGATTAATTTTGTACTTAAAACATTTATTTTTAAAGATATTTGAAGTGCAATGATTCAAGGGTTTTCCGTGATACATTTAATTCCATTGCTGTAATCTGTAACACCTGAGGGTATAATTACATTAATCCTCAGGGGGGTACACGCTTACTTTGTGTTCCATGTGTTTGGCGAGCACAAGGAGCCCTAGCTAATATGGTATTTGCTTATACAACTTTACACATCGGTACCATATTTCTCCAACACATAAATTACACAGCTATCTGATTATTTGACAGAGAAACAAACATTATTTTTACTACGTCAGTGACAGATGTTTACGCAATTACACAGTTGGATAACTTCACACTTACGAAATTGTATGTTGTTTGTACTTTGTGAACTGTTCATATTTTTTCAGAAACATTGTGATACTATGAGAGCTTTGAATGATATATTTGGTAAGGGAGCATGATTTTAAAGTACGTTTGAGGTAGATGACACTTTTGACATGAGCAGAGAATTTTTTTTAAGTTTTGATATTATTGGAGGAAGCTACGACGATTTTGAGAGTTGACTGAGGTGTTATGATGTTATTTTTACGACGACGATGTGTATTATGCTGTTGAGGTATGTTTATGATCAATAAGCTGATGCTATATAAGGAATGTGATTACATGTTTATATGCATATGAATAATCAATAGAAGTTAGGGACTCTGGTTGGAAACCGAGAATCGTACTTTAAGAGTTATGAAATGTGTGTAAATGCGTGAATGTATCACAATGCCGACGAAAATCATTTTGAACACTGTTATATTCATAGGATTTTTGTTTCTACAGATTTGTAACCCAATTCTTGACCTGTGAAATATTTTTATATGAGACTGCCACTGTAGCGGAAACTGCTGTCGTAAATATTTCCGTAAGAAAGGTAAGTGACCTTGACGTAATGCGTCTTGAGCGGCCACCTGTGCCAGCCGCCTGGAGAAAAAGCCATTAGGTGGAGAAAAAAAAAGAGGTCATTAACCTCGCTTCTGACATTCCTTTGTAGAAAGCATCGCAAATAGGACACGCTCATTACATGGAAACATATCGTACTTTCTGATATTTACTGAAATTCCTAATGAAATGACAAGAAATAGTTTGTCTACACACCTGATTATGACTGCTGTCTTTCTAGATGAGAGATTTTTTTACTACTTATGAAATGCCATATGGCTTGCTTTATGTATTTATTTACTCATTTTGTTTAATATCTAGTTTCTAGCTGCACTGCAGCATTGGTTAAAATAAAATTTTATAGATGTACTAATACGTATAAATATTTTCTGTCTACAGATCGAGTAAATAATAATTTTTTCAAAAAAAATGAGGGAGCACAAAAAGACATTTATCTTCACAGGAACTGCAATCATAGTTTTCTTTTCAAGTACTTGTTAATTTCTTTTGTAGAATAAATTGTGATGCATCACTCTAGTGTTAAGATGTGACATAGGTATTAGACATGGCCATTTTTAGTGTAAGATTTTTCTGCTTGAACTTTGTCATGTTTAGATATCTGCTGTTTGCCAGGCATAGTGTTACTGAATTTGACTTTGTATTATTCTGTTAAGCCAGTTTTACTAATGATTTATTTTTATTGTTTGCTGCACATTGCCTTATATTAGTTGTAATATTGCTGCTTGCTTTGCGAATTTGAATATTTTGTCATTGCTGTTTGTATTAATCGTTTTATGTGCTGCTGCATTGCCTCGTCCCTTAGTTTAGCATCTGAGCTCAGTAGATTTAAGTTAGCTTAAGAGGGGGTAGACTATAAGAGAATGAGTTGCGATGAATTTGAAGAAATGCACTGAGAGGCTATACGAGAAAAATACAGAAAGCATGCTTGGATAGGATTTTTTTGGTGGAAGCAAAGGTTGAAATAAGACGAAAGATCTATGGAATGAAGTTTTGGGTTGGACTGCAGTACCAAATGTTACACTGAAAACAAACCCTGTCCTTTCCTTTTGTGTTATCCCACTATGTGTTTGTGTACCCTTGTGTATTTGTTTTCTTCCTGTCTCTGTGTAGTTTCATAGAATTTTTTCTTCTTCTAATACTAAGCTACAATCACTATGATGAGGAATACTGTTATCCTCAAATATAATTGGCATTAATAATATGTTATTTACCTTGTAAAGATGCTTAGACATTATTTATTCTGTTTTGTTTTAATGCTCATGTGTGAAGTTGGTGTTTCGAAAGTTATTCTGATCTTTTATATATTCATTTATGTCATAATTCCTGTAACACTGATGTATATGTTTATTTCTATTCTGTTTTCAAGCCTGTACTACAAATGTTATCTGTATTGTTATGTTCTTTAATGATGTATTTTGTACCTTTGTAATTGTATTCTCATGTTATAATATTGTAATTGACACCAGTTCTTCAAATTAAGTATCATTTCACTGCACACGTTTCTGTTGGTCATAGTATATGGACAATATGTGAGAAGTAGGGACTGTTAGTGTTTGCACGTGTATTAATAATTCAGCAAGGGACTGGATAACAGCATTGCTGGTTCTAAGGACAATTCCAAAAACTTTGTGAGTGCACAAGTGGTGGTTATGGACTTGCTATATTATCCGCAAGACTCTTCCATGGTGATTGTGCACCTGCACAGTCACAACGGATGGCTGCTGGCCATCCCTACAAGGACTAAAGTGGGTCTGCATCTTTGATGATCCATCAATACCATTATTTCTACAAGGACTGTAGTGGGTCTGCACCTCTGGTGGCCCACCAATACCGTAATCTCTACCAGGACTACAGTGGGTCTGATCTGTGATGACCTACCCACCAATACTCTTCAAAACTTCGACTGACTCCGCTGTGGGTTTGCTCTGTTGTGGCCCATGACCTGTCTGCATGTCGAGAGTCAGCACTGTCTTTCCGTTGGAAGGACAACGATACTTCTTCAAGACTGCATGGAAATCCACTACTTCCGTGTGCATTTTCTTTTACTGCTCAGACTTTGAGAAAAACACTGCAATTTTACTGTGATGAATGATCAGGACTGTCTTTATGGACTGTGAGAAAATTTTAGCTTTTGACCAACATTGTATCAATAAGTGTGTGTGCATTTGATTTCTTTGTTATTGTAATTACGATTATGAAAAATTTTAACAAATATGTATTGGCCAGTGCCCAAAAAAATTTGTAAAATTTTTTGTGGGGAGCATGGGGGCTATGTAAGTAGGCTGTTTAGGTTTTTTTATTGGTAACGCCACCTCTGTATAAAAATCACTGGCTGTGTTGTGTGCAGTCTGTGGCTGCTTTGCATTGTTGTAATACTCGCCATTGTAGTGTTAGGCAGCTGGCTGCGAACAGCGCGTAGCGTTGCGCAGTTGGAGGTGAACCGCCAGCAGTGGTGGATGTGGGGAGAGAGATGGCGGAGTTTTGAAATTTGTCATGAACTGCTATATTTATATATGATGATATCAAGGTAAATACATTGTTTGTTCTCTATTAATATCTTTCATTTGCTAACTATCCCTATCAGTAGTTAGTGCCTTCAGTAGTTTGAATCTTTTATTTAGCTGGCAGTAGTGGCGTTCGCTGTATTGCAGTAGCTTGAGTAGCGAAGATTTTTGTGAGGTAAGTGATTTGTGAAAGGTATAGTTTAATGTTAGTCAGGGCCATTCTTTTGTAGGGAATTTTGAAAGTCAGATTGCGTTGCGCTAAAAAATATTGTGTATCAGGTTAAGCACAGTCGTGTACACATGTTCAAAGGGGACGTTACATGTTAACAAAGTAACACACATATTTATACCACTTAAAACTCTCATTCCTATCATAAGTCTGGTGGAAAAGCACATTTTAACACTGATCATACGCGTTTCTCAGTTTATGCTCTACACGAAGTTTTAGGGTGTAGTTGTCTTCATAACGACATCTGACCTTAGATTTTCGGTAACATTTCTCTGTTTCCTGTGATATACTGCGGCGAAAGAAAAGCTGCCTAAATCTGCTGCCAGTTTGAAACGGGGAACAGCACTGCCACTCTGCCACCAACACAATTCCCAGCAGGCTTACGAATCTGGATGACAGTGACTTAAATTAGATTAGATTAGATTAGTACATGTTCCATATATCATGAATACGACACTTCATAATGATGTTGAATGTGTCAGCTTAATAAAAGGTGTCTATACAAGATATTACATTACACAAAATCTTACATGACAGTTAATATTTTTAATTTTCTTTGGGTGGGGGGGGTGGGGAAATTACCCACTTACTATACCCAAAAATTAATCTAATGAGTAGAAGGAGTGGCCATTCAAAAATTCTTTTAATTTCCTTTTAAATGCTATATGGCTATCTGTCAGACTTTTGATGCTATTAGGTAAGTGACCAAAGACTTTTGTGGCAGCATAATTTACCCCTTTCTGAGCCAAATTTATATTTAACCTTGAGTAGTGAAGATCATCGTTTCTCCTAGTGTTGTAGCCATGTACACTGCTATTATTTTGAATTCGTTCGGATTGTTAATAACAAATTTAGTAAGTGAATATATATACTGTGAGGCTCAGTGAACATCCCTGGCTCTTTAAATAAGTGTCTGCAGGATGATCTTGGATGAGCTCCAGCAATTATTCTGATTACACGCTTTTGTGCAATGAACACTCTTTTACTCATTGATGAGTTACCCCAGAATATGATGCCATACGAAAGCAGAGAATGAAAATAGGCGTGCTAAGGTAATTTACTGAGATGTATATCGCCAAAATTTGCAATGACCCTAATAGCGTGCCGGCCGCGGTGGCCGAGCGGTTCTAGGCGCTACAGTCTGGAACCGCGCGACCGCTACGGTCGCAGGTTGGAATCCTGCCTGGGGCATGGATGTGTGTGATGTCCTTAGGTTAGTTAGGTTTAAGTAGTTCTAAGTTCTAGGGGACTGATGACCTCAGAATTTAAGTCCCATAGTGCTCATAGTCATTTCAACCTAATAGCGTAAGTAGCTGAACTCAAACGTTTCAGCAGATCTTCAGTGTGTTTTTCCCAGTTCAACCCCTCATCAATGCATACACCTAGAAATTTTGAATATTCTACCTTAGCTACAGATTTCTGATCGAAGTCTATATTTGTTAATGGTGTCATTCCATTTACTGTGTGGAACTGTATGTACTGTGTTTTGTCAGTTTAATGAGAGACCATTTGAGAGAACCACTTAATGATTTTCTGAAAAACATCGTTTACAATTTCATCAGTTAATTCTTGTTTGTTGGATGTGATAACTATACTTGTATCATCAGCAAAAAGTACCAGCTTTGCATCTTCGTGAATATAGAATGTCAAGTCATAAACATATATTAAGGACCCAAGACCGAACCTGGCGGCACCCCATTCTTGATTGTTCTCCAGTTTAAGAAATCACCAGTTTTTTGTATATTATTTGACCTGCTTATATCAGCTTTCTGTACTCTTCCAGTTAGGTATGATTTAAACTATTTGAGCGCTGTCCCATCCATACCACAGTACTTGAGCTTATCTAGAAGTATTCCATGATTTACACAGTTAAAAGCATTTGCGAGATAACAAAAAATCCCAACGGGTGACTTCCGGTTACTCAGAGCATTTAACATTTCATTAGTAAAAGTATATATAGCATTTTCCGTTGATAAACCTTTCTGGAAACCAAACTGACATTTTGTTAAAACTATTTTTACAAAGGTGTGAAGCTACTGTACAATACATTACTTTTTCAAGAATTTTGGATAAGGTAGTCAGAAGAGAGATTGGGCGATAGTTGTTGACATCAGACGTATCCCCTTTTTTATGCAGTGGTTTAGCAATGTCATACTTCAGTCTATCTGGGAAAATACCCTGCTTCAGTGAGCTATTACATATGTGGCTAAGAATCCCACTTATCTCTTGGGAACAAGCTTTTATTATCCGCTGGAAATGCCATCAATTCCATGTGAGCTTTTATTCTTGAGAGAGTTTATTGTCTTCCTAATTTCAGATGGAGAGGTGGGTGGAATTTCAATTGTATCAAATTGTGTGGGTAAGGCCTCTTCCATTAACTGCCTTGCTTCTTCTAATGATTATTCAAAATGTTTTCGACTTCCAGCTTGTTATTTGTCAAGTTTCCATTCGCTTTGATGGTAATGCCGTCATCCTGTACTCTTGGTTGCCCTGTCTCCCTTGTAATAATATTCCAAACTGTTTTGATTTTGTTATCAGGGGTATTAATCTCAGACATGATGCACATGCTTCTGGACTTTTTAATAACATTTCTTAATGTAGGACAGTAATTTTTATAATATTTGGCTCTTTCTTGTTGTTAGATACACATCCCTTTTGTGGTTACAAGATATTTTTATTCCTTTAGTAAGCCAAGGTTTTTTGCATAGATTTTTATAATTAGATTCAACTAATTTCTTGGGGAAACAGTTTTAAAATTCTCTTACAGGTGTATCATGAAATAAGTTATATTTTAAATTAGCATCGGGTTCCTTGTACACCTCATCCCAGTCTAAATGCTGAAGATTTTCCCTGAAATTTCTAATTGTTGAGTCATTAATTGAAAGCACAACTTTGGAGGGTAGTTTTGAATTACTGAATGGAGCTATGTCATATACTGTAACTAGCTGAGCACCATGATCAGAAAGGTCATTCTCAACAGGTCAAGAATTTATGTTTTTAAACTTATCTTGGTCTATAAAAAGTGTTATCTATCAATGTTCTGCTGTCCTTTACTACCCGAGTAGGAAAATCAATGACAGATGTTAAACTGAAAAACCGAGCAAGACTTCCAGGTCATTCTTCCTATTACCCTCTTTCAGTAACTCAACATTGAAGTCCCCACAAATAATAATTGGCTTTCCCCTATCTGACAGATAGCACAACAAGTATCCAAGTTTCCAGGAATAAATGAAAGTTTCGTGAAGGGAACCTATGTGGTTGTTGTGGTCTTCAGTCCTGAGACTGGTTTGATGCATCTCTCCATGCTAGTCTATCATGTGCAAGCTTCTTCATCTCCCAGTACCTACTGCAGCCTACATCCTTCTGAATCTTCTTAGTGTATTCATCTCTTGGTCTCCCTCTACGATTTTTACCGTCCACGCTGTCCTTCACTACTAAATTGGTGATCCCTTGATGCCTCAGAACATGTCCTACCAACCGATCCCTTCTTCTTGTCAAGTTGTGCCACAAACTCCTCTTCTCCCCAATTCTATTCAATACCTCCACATTAGTTATGTGATCTACCCATCCAATCTCCAGCATTCTTCTGTAGCACCACATTTCGATAGCCTTTATTCTCTTCTTGTCCAAACTATTTATCGTCCATGTTTCACTTCCATACATGGTTACACTCCATGCAAATACTTTCAGAAACGACTTCCTGACACTTGAATCTATACTCGATGTTAACAAATTTCTCTTCTTCAGAAACGCTTTCCTTGCCATTGCCAGTCTACATTTTATATCCTCTCTACTTCGACCATCATCAGTTATTTTGCTCCCCAAATAGCAAAACTCCTTTACTACTTTAAGTGTCTCATTTACTAATCTAATTCCCTCAGCATCACCTATATACTGTTACCTATATACTGTTACAATTATAAAGGAGCCCTCCTTCAGTTTATGTTGACAGGCACATGCTTCTATATGTTGCTCTAGACAAAACTATTTTGTATCTAAGCTGTTTACACAGTGGCAACTTTAGACATATACGGCAACTCCTCCTCTCACCTTATTCTCTCTACCCGTATGTGCAGCTAGTTTATAACCACTGAAATGTACCTTTTCCATATCAGACACAATGTGATGCTTAGACAGGCATAGTATATCTATTACATTATCAGATTCATCTAAACAAACGAGGAGCTCATCTACTTTATTTTTCAATCCGAGAATATTTTGGTGAGAAATGGTAACATTATTTTTTACTTTACTTTTGTGAGAATCTACTTTTTTCTTTTATCCACCAATATTTTGGTTAAATATGGTAACTTACTTTATTGTTGTGAGAATCTTGTGAGTTTTGGAGCTCTTTAGCACCTGCCTGCCTGAACTTCTAACCAGACACTGATATTGGTCTAAAAAAGAGGTACATCCATGAGTCCTAGTGTCCCCCCCTTACGGATTCCGCTAACAATCATGCAAATTTACCCTGCAGTTTTACCATCGCAGCCCCAGAGTTTCGCGAACGGCAGCGAAATCCTTAGTCACAATCTCGCAACGGCCACATTACTTAGCCATATCTTTAAGTGGACGTTGTTCTTTCTAGTTACTATTTGCAGTGTTAGCAGGTTTCAAAGTGAATCATACGACTGTAGCGCTTATTGTGACGGTAAGCTACGTACACTAGAAACTAAGGTGACGCAAACGTTCATGTTCGAAAAACTCGCCAACGCTTATAAAAAGTTACAAACTACTCAAAGCAGGTAAAAAAATACTATTTATTTCTTCAAAGAAGCACCTAAGGTAAAGAGTAAAAAATGCACTGTAGAAACAGATACGGCTGGTAGAGCTGTTCTAGACATCTCGGATGAAGCTCATGTCTTTCACCAGCGCTTCGCTTTGTCGATACGTCTGTGAAGCATTTGTCACCTTTTCTTCCAGATAACATTCGAGTAGGATACAGGAACACCGGCGGATCAAATGTTGAACAACAGTCGGAAAAGGATCGCCACGCCACATATTATTCTGCACCTATGCTGGCTTACCAGATATGTGAAGAGTTCCATTCCTGTTACATTCCGCCCTTGGTGGAAAAATACCACCACCACAAATTGGACAAGAGATCCTCTATATCCGGAAAATCCCCTTGTTAAGCGCACAGTAATTTCCTCTGCCTCTGAAAAGTACCGGTAGCTGTAACAAAGATTTATTGCAGGTAACATCGCAGTTTGTCTTCATTTCCTTAGAGAATGGAACTGATGCGCTTTTAAGTGTCCTAAAATATTTGCACAGGCGAAACAGATATATATATATATATATATGTGTGTCCCGCTAAAGATTTTCAGTTTTTAGTAACGGAAGAAAAGACGTGAATCCACCTCTCCCACAAAAATAGTTGACGGCAACGGCCAATTAAATCATTCCTCATAAAATTTCTCACCGTCGTGAGTCGCATCCAAGCGAGACGTACATGCGTTACGATTAGAGTTGCGCTCTGCCATAATTACGGTTCGGTAATTTTAGTACACTACTACATAAATGATGTAGTAATTGGTAGGATTACTGGTAGTATTGGTGGCACTGGTAGTGAAAACGTAAAAAAAGAAACGTAAATGAATATGTAAGAGAGAATTTTGGAGCCGACGATTTCTCTTTGTTTATTTGTTTCTTTGGTTGTTTCTTTTGCTCTTGATTAGAATCGCACATATAGTCGATGGTGTATTTCATACCCCTGCACAATATAAACTGCATTTTACCAGTAATAAAAATTAGTTGATCACGTAACTTCTACGCTTTTATGCAACCAAAGCAATTGCTTTTGATGCAAGTACTGTTTACATACACAAACGTAAGGAAATATAATTATTGTTGTTATTTTGTAGCGAATAGAACGTTCTTCGTTATGATCAAAGGCAGGAGTTTGATAAATGCGAAAGTTGTTTATGAATAACAGAAAAATCTATTATATAAGTTCGACGAAGTATTGAAATGCTGCTTGGTTTACCTTCGTATTGCAGTTTTTTTCGCTTTAGATTTTTGTTGATGAAAATGTGTTTCCTAGCATTATGATGAATCTATATTGTTTTCTTTATTTTTACTGTAACAGCCCTTTGATTACGTTACATATCAACAGTTTTCGAATAAAACCCGCGTCCGACCATCCAGAATTAGAATTTCCGCGATTTCCCTAAACCGCTCCAGCCGAATTCCGTAATGCTTGCTTTGAAAGGGCACAGCCGATTTCCTTCCTCATCCTTAACACAATCCGAGTTTGTACCCTTGTCTCTAATGACCTTGCTGTCGACAGGACGTTAAACCCAACGTTCTTCCTTCCTTTCTTTCTTCCTTCGCAGAACACCTGAACTAAGTACTGACAAGTTCAATTTTGCTATAAATACTGTTTATTTTAAGTAACAAGCAGGAGCATAACTATGTAGAACAAGGATGTTCCGTACGTTACATGGCCCTTTACATATCCTCACTCAGTTTCTAGACGGTTTACCACATCTAGTTTTTAAGGAAATCTACAAAGACAACAATCTTTGTGAGTTAACGCCTAATAGGTATTCAACACACATAATGTGCAGGTAATGCATGTGCGACCATAACTGACCAAGCTACTAGGAAAATTACCGTAGGCTACTCACCCTCTGGTAATTGCACAACTCTAATTACCATGAATCAAGTCAGCAAAATTCGGTATAAGTGAATTAGAAAAATGGGCTGTTATACAGCAAACATACATTCTTATCAAAGAGCTTCGATAAAACAGATAAACGAATCACCAGAAATCAAGGAGTGGAAAGGAGTGCAGATATAATAATTAATACAGCAGGATGCAAATAGAGCGGAAAAAATTACGCTGTTAAAAACTTAATGAATACAAGTAACAAAATGTGACAAAGGATAATGTATTTCATATTCGTTAAAATTCAAAAGAAATATTGTAAGTGTGTGAGTAGAAAGAGAACTGCGCACACTCGTACTTTTACTGCTGTTCGAAAGCTTGTTCAGAATTACAGTGTCACGCCGCGGAACTTTTTCGTCTACTGACAACAGTTTTCCAGATGGATCAAAACGGTATTGAGCACAATGAAATATTTGTTTGTAATGGTAACCGGTTTCTGTCAAAATATGACCACCTTCAGGCTATTTATACCATGTTGGTAGGCGGTGGCGGTGAACGACAGGCGTGTGGCTCCACGAACGTGAGCTTCCTACCGTCATGGTATCAAAGGTCTGAAGATGGTGAATTGAAAATAAATATTTCATTGTGGTCATGGGTGTTTTTAATCAATTTTTAAAGTAATTTAGCTAGACCGTTTTCTCCACGAGAAACTTGGTACGACACTATTTCCGCTTTTGGAATCATTCTGTTAACAAACTCTTCTGAACGACATTATCAGTAAACGTTTCAGCGCATTGTGTTTATTCATGTTCCTATTTATTCTAGCCTATTTCTATGTGAGAAATTTTGGCAACATGTAGAAACTCCAGCGATTTTTGGTTCAGATAAAAATAAATAGTAACAGTCTAAATCGCAGTTTCTTCTGTGTCTGATGTTGGTGACCGATTCCGGTTGTCATAACCCTCACCTGGCCACAGTTAATGTTTACAGACCACGTGGGTTGAGGGGGGGGGGGGGGGAAGGGGGGGGGCTGGTGCTTGGAGCCTCTGTGTTCTACCAAAAGGCAGACGCAGACATTCGCAGTGAAATTCTGTTGTTCTCAAGGTTTTTCTACAACATTGATGTGCTGGACTTACCCTGCTGATATGCCACATGTGGCAAATTCTTTTTGGTGTGTGTCTATGTGTGGTGCTTTGCACAATATGGTGCTGTACAAGTTACATAAGTGCTGGATACATTTAGGAATATGCGAAAAATACAATCCTGCAACTTCACAACAAAATTGCGCGGAATTTTCGACGGCAACAACACACCAAAAATACTTCGCCACAGTGGAATAATAAAAATCAAAAACGGACGATAATGTAAAGTGTATCTTGGAAATCATGTGAACAGCCGTCTGATGATGAACTGTCCAGTTCGAAACCGGTAACGACGCTATTTACCTATATAAATAGCAGTGTTAATAGTGGCTGGTTGCTGTTTTCTTCTCTGTATGAATTAACGTACATTAATTGTACACAGCCACGGACTCACCATGTCAGTTTTAGACAAAATAGCACTATTATCTACGCTGTGGCAGGGTTTCTTATGCAGTTATAGTTAGGACTGGTCCAGAGTCGTTCTTTTGAAACAGAGATCCGCATGCTTTCATATAATCTTTACATTTTTGGACGTAGTTGCACTGTGCAATCAGTTTTAAAATGGAATAATTTTTTTAAATATTTGGAGACCAAATTGCTCCTCTTTTAATGCATCACCTAGATACCGTGGGAAAGAAATACATTTCTCTTGAAAGAGGCATGAAATTGGTTTTTAATTTTGGTGAGCACGTCTTAGAAATGATCACTCGTATTTTCAGACTGGAATTTATATATTCTAACTCTATCGCCGCTAGAGGTTTATTGCCCATCCTGGCGTTTTATTGTTTTTAATATTTCATTTATGTAAAACAGTGCTTCATGATCTTCACTCGGAGTTTGAGTCTTGCTGAATGTAAATGTCGTGTGACTAGGGCCTCCCGTCGGGTAGACCGTTGGCCGGGTGCACGTCTTTCGATTTGACGCCACTTCGGCGACTTGTGCGTCGATTGAATCGTGCTGATGTCATCGTGCAATTACTGATGACGTAGTAGGCTTACAACTGGTAGCTGAAAATTGACTGAAACAATCAGACTACTTGCATTACGTATATTATCCGAACACGTATTGTAAAATGCAACGCGTTTTAAATAACAAGACAAAGAGTTTAGTAAATATAAGAATATTTAAAATAAATAATAGGAGTCCATCAACATTTAACTCCATTTTCTCTCCATTTCGAGCCTGTTTTGGCCCTATGTCTCGGTGCTAATCTTTGTATTCTGCGATGATCGTTTACCTTTGGTACTTACGTGCGACAACAATTTCTTTATCCCAGAGCGAGGAGTTGGGTAAATGCCGTACTAACCTCAAATGTTGCTGTTGTTATTACTAGAGCCAGAATTTAATTAGAAGTCATATTTTATACTTGAACTTGACGGTGAACTTTACACCATTTACGCACGAAAAGGAATGGAGAAGAAACGGAAGGTGTATGTTGTGTTCATTGATCTTGAGAAGGCTTTTGACTGTTTCAGATGGGACAAACTGATGGAAATCCTAAGGAAACATGGAGCTGACGGGAGGCATAGACGTCTAATTAGAAATTTATATTTGAAACAGAGAGCAAGAGTAAGAATAGGAGGTGTAATGAGTGAAGAAATTGAACTGGGAAGAGGTGTAAGACAAGGTTGTTGTTTATCACCAACACTGTTCAATATATATCTGGAGGAAATTATTACTGAAAGTTTTGATGGAAGGAGAGGAGTTTGTATAGGGGGTCGGAGAGAGGAGTGCGTAAGATTTGCAGGCGACATGGTTGTGATGGCAGGGAGTGCAACAGAGATGGAACAAATGTTAGATGACCTAAACACTAAATTAGAAGAATATGGAATGAAGATTGACAAGAAGAAAACGAAGAGCATGGTAATTGGAGGAAAGGGGAGAAAATGCAGTATGAAAATAGGGGGAGAGGATATAGAGCAAGTGAATAACTTCAATTACTTGGGAAGTGTAATAATGGATGATATGTATTGCTCAACAGAAATTAGGAAAAGAATTGCAATGGCAAAAGAAGGGTTCAAGAGGAAACAGAAATTACTTTGTGGACCACTAAACAAAGATCTGAGGAAAAGACTTGCCAAATGCTACACCTGGAGCGTTACACTATAAGGTGCGGAGACCTGGACATTGAGGAAGGAAGATGAAAGAAAATTGGAGGCATTAGAGATGCGGATATGGATAAGAATGGAAAAAGTAAAATGGGAATACCGAGTAAGGAATGAAGACGTATTAAGAAGAGATGGAGAAGAAAGAAACATGCTGAAAATCATCAGAAAGAGAAAACCGAACTGGATTGGACATTGTTTGAGGAGAGACTGTTTATTGAAGGAAGGAATAGAAGGAATGATGGAGGGAAAAAGGGGAAGAGGAAAAAGAAGATATCAAATGCTGGACAATATCAAAGGAGGCAAATATTCAGAAATGAGAAGACTGGGTATGGACAGACAAAAGCGGAAGAGGGTTAACTCATGACAAGACCTGCCGTAAGGCAGAGAACGATACTACTACTACTACTACGCACGAATCCAGGTTTTGTAGCGTAGAAAAAAGTACTCTTATCGTGCATATAAAGTCATATTTACAACTTTCCTAGTAACAGGTCATATTTAGTCCAACTTTTGCCATAATAGCTCATATGTTGGCCAACTGTTGCCAAAAATAAATACATCTGAGGTGTCTTTAAGGGAACAAGAATAAAAACATGAAAATGGTGATCTCTCCACAATTTTTCAGGTAATATTGTCACAAATAAAGGCAACAATTACTACACATCTTTGTTTATCAGGACTATAGCAGACGACCAGTGTAAAACACTAGTCAATTCGCTGACAGAAAACAATGTAGCATGGGGTCGACAAAACGCTCACGAAGCCTACAAAGGGTTCTTCCGGCGTAAAAAAACATCGCACCCGTCGTGACACTATTCGGTTTGAATACAAACTCCGTCTGGCTCACCCATGACTAAACTAAAGTGCTCCAACAGCATGAAGTTGCGAAGTTCTGCTCATGATGTTGGAAACCTCTTAAGCACTGCCGGGGGAATATCATTTTTTAAATTACGTGGAGTTAAAGTTAGTGCAGAAAAGCGCTTTAATGTGCAACAACATTATAATACAGCCAAACATACTGCAGCCGTGTAAAGAGAAGTGCAGAATTCTGCTCTGGATCACGGGTTCCCAGCCAGGTCTGGGATTTTCTCCGCCCGGGGACTGGGTATTTGTGTTGTCCTCATCATTCCATCATCATTGGGGAAAATGGCGAGACTGGAGAGTGAAAAAGATTGGGAATTTGTACGGGCGCTGATAACCACGCCGTTGAGCGCCCCACAAACCAAAATCATCATTATCAGAAGTGCTGAAAGTGACAGCAGACGAACGCTGTTATTTGAGCAGGCAAGTCCATCTTCAACAGCGCAATCATTCTTCAAGACCTTGTGTGAGATGATGATGTCTTGCAACATCCCATTGGCGAAGCTATAGAATCCACGCTTCGGAACGTTCCTGGAGAAATACTCGATACATCCATTTCCAGATGAATCTACACTGTGAAATGACTATTTATCCGAGCGCTACTAGGAAGTGCTCAACGCAAAGCGAATTAGTGTTGCTGACCAAAATGTCTGGCTGCCTATACATGAAATCACCGATGTGGGTGGGCTTTACGTTTTTTGAAAGTTTACGGGCCTGGAGGACTGTTCCTTCTAACGTGTAAAGCTCTCGAGAGGATAAACAACTCGACAGTTCCCATTTTGTTTGATAACTCTACGAAGCTACTGTGGCCGGGTGGTGTGAACAGATAAAACATTTTGCTGATTGTAACAGATGGTGCTTCACATATGGTTAAAGCAGCCAGGGGGCTTCAGATTCTCTACCCTAGTGTGGTACGTCACTTGCCTTGCAAATGCGTTACGCGGATGCGCCGCAGAGGTGTGATCAGATTACTCTGGTGTGGAAAAAATAATTTCCCAAGGCAAGAAAATTCATGTGAAAGCTTACGCTATTGATGGAGGGGGGGGGGGTTGTCTTGACTTACTTAATGCTGAATACTAGTGCACCAACTACACAAAATAAAGACAGTCTTTTGTGAGCCTAATAGACATGGAACAGATGCTTTCAAAACCTTGTCTGAAAGCTTGACATACGTCAACGGCAACTTTTCAGTGCTATCAAATGCCATCACATGCTGCTGGTGGTACTCACCTGTGAGACGCCCTGGATATTGTGCGACATGTCCTGAGTGAGTTGGGTCTAATTCGTGGGTGACAATGTGAACAACAAATTACAAAGGGTTTTGCAGTGGAACTATGAGTATTCTAAAATGTACAAAATTAGTGATAGTCTTTCTGGGAATACCGCAACATTTGAAGGCAATCAACTAAAGCTAGCCTGCAGTGAGCTCGCCTTCTTGAAGTATGCTCCTGTGAGATCCTGTGATGTGGAGAGAAGCTTTCCCGAGGACAAAACTATCCTCAACGACAACCGTAGATATCAAAATGGAAAACATGAAAATGTTCTTTGTGATCCAGTGCAACTGTACGGAAACTGAAGACTGACAGGACGTGTTAACTAATTTGGAATAATTCAAACAAGTGGTGTGTAGTACTAAATACATGGTATCCTTGTCTGAATAGGTGTTATTGTGTTCACCGTTACTTCTAGCTTTTTCCAGACACCTGTAGACATTTCAAAAATAAGTGCTGATTAGTTTCAAACATTTCAAAAAGTGTTTAGTATACTCACCATTTGTTCAGAAGTGACATTTGTGTTACATGGTATACAAAAAATCAACACGAATAATTAAATAAATTTATATGAAGTCGTATTTTATTTTTAAGGTCGTATTTATATACGTTTTAGATCATAAATGCTTGGATATTTTTCTGTTTTTTAGATCATTAAAATCCGTGGTCTATTTATTTATTGTTACTCGGCAATAAATTACCAGTGTTCCTGTGAAATGAAGCGTTCTGTTGGAACGTCATGTTGAGGATTATGACCGCGGCATTTACCCTATTAATGATCTTATGTTTATTTTCTCTCCGAAAAGGGAACATTGGTCCATATACACAGCTGTGAAGCCCGCTGGCCCTAACCTCGACAGTTTTGCAAAAATCTCGTATTTTGACGTTCCTGTATACAACTGTACTCAGGATATCGGTAGTGGGTGGTGCATATTCGTATCATAGTACTGGTATATTCTGTTCACTCTGGCACTGGCAAAAGTGAGGCCATCTTCCTAATATGACAACTATTCGATTTTCATCTCTGCCATCGCAATTGGAGTGTTCCAGAATACACACCTCACTTTTACATCAGCCTGTTTTACACAGCCTGGTGGTAACCTCAGACTCAAGAATGTTATTAAGGAATAGACAGCACAAATCTCTCTATTCCATGTGTACATAATATTCCGAGATATTCTGCGAAGTTATCCTTTTGGCAAACCCATAAACTGTACACGTTTGCCCCTGTCACATAATTTGCTAACGTTAAGGTAAGATATTTAAGTGGCTAATCTCAGCACCAAGTCAACTTGTTCCTTACGTTAACGATGGTAACGTTTTTGTTAGCCATGCGGCTGTTATTTATACCACAGCAGCAAGGGTAGAGTTGTGCTTCTTTTCATTACAGCCATGCAAAAAATTGGTTTTAAACATGGATTCCGATTTCACTGATATGTGAGATACATATGGAGAAGAACTGGGAAGAATGTAGCTGTCCATTTCATTTTATGAGTTTAATTTCTAAATATTCCAGATGTCAGATGTTTAATGATCTATGTAGCCTCTTTGTTTCCATCACATAAAAATGTTGGAGACAAGACAGATAATGTCTAATTATATTTTCTAATTCTGGTAACTGATACTTACGTAATGATGCTGCGAAATCATACAGTTACAAAAACCTTTTCTTGTCGAATGAAACAGTGTGAATTATAATTTGAAACTTTGAAGTTTGTGTTAAAATAATGTGTAATGAATATGAATATATTACAATTTTGTAAATTAGTGATTTGGTAACACAAATTCTAGTATTTAAAAATGCTGATTTGAAATGAGCCTTATTTAAGAACGCTTTGTTTTCTCGACAGTACTGAGACATTTATGAAACATTAACTAAAGTTGCACTGTCAACATCTTGTTCGAGCAGTCTCATTTTTGTCGAATTGAAATGCGTTGTTATAACGTTAAAAATAATTACTTTTGTGCTTCGTGATTTATAACTGAACTAATACAGTTACGATACTACAACGTCTTCTGTCCAGGAAAATTTTTTCAACGATTCTCCGATAGGGATATTTTCGCCAAAATGTCTGGATGTCTTTATTGTTCATTTTTCGCAGTATCCCTTTATGTCTTTTCTGTTCTTTAGATCTCATGATGGCTGATTAGCAGCTGAAACCAGTCAACCTTCTTATTAATTTCTGCGATCAAGAAAGATTCAATAAAAAAATTGTTTCTCCCCGATCTGTCTGAAATTTCTGTCTTCCATTCCTTTAGGAGACTTATGGTTTAGAATGGGTCTGAAACTATGCTGAAAGTTTGTTGGACGTCGATAAGCGCTCTCATTACGAAACACTATATCAATATATCCTGGATAATTTGCGCTCCAGTTTAAGCAAAGACTCGCATCTCAATGTTCATGACATCATATCTCCTGAACTATGTACCGTACAAAGATATAATTTTGCATATTCAGAGGTATAAATTGGATATTGTAAGCAAAATATTTTTTAATAACATCGAGGTGGCGCTCGAGAGTAAAAGTTTCTTAAAGATTTCAATTGTGTGTAAAGTCTGTTGGAAGTCGCTAAGCGCTCTTATTCTCAAGTACTGGACGAATATAGTCCGGTTAATTGCCCGCCATCAGTTACGCTATCTCAAAAAAGCACAGTTTCTGACTATAGCACTTTTCTTAAATTTGTGTTAAACTTTTAACATAAGATTATACCTCTTAATGAGGCGGTTATGCCAACATTTTATTTTTATTAAATTCTGTCAATATTTATGCGAAATATTGAAAAACAGTTTTATTGCTTCTGGAAGCCGTTAGAGGGGCAAGCGGCAGAAGAAATAGGATCACGCGTGCCAGATTCCAGGTTAGTTGCTTAGTAATATCGATCTCCAGTGACATACAGTATGTTTCAATATCAGTCTGATGACACCTTGGTTCTTGCCACATACACTTTATGTAAATAAGATGGTGGTAAAATTACAGAAACTCAAGCTTATTCAGAGACAGCCCTCCTTTCCGGGGGCGAACTGCAAATGAGGCATAAAGGGGGCAAGGCCTACATCGTTTCATCATTTACCCTTCACCATGCACTTGAGGACTATAAAAAGGTAAATATGTAGAATTAAAATTCCGTTTGACGTGACTTTTCACGAAGATATGGCTCACACAACACAAACAACACGGAGTAACGCTTCTGTCGAAAAACACTTGGTATTGATGGTAGTATAAACTTAACGGTTTTTCAGTGTTAAACAGCTAGAATTCCCGCAATAAAGCAGATACATAGTGGTATTATCGCAGAAAAAGCTTAAGAGACTTCGTAGACAGGCTTCCGACATAATATCAATATAGGTGGCGTTGAAATTATGCGTTGGTACACCACCCGCCAATCTGGCGAGGAACTTTTTCAATAACACGCTCGTTCCGTGAAAGTTCCAGCACGGCTTTGAGAACTAGGGATGGGATAATCCTCACAGTTTCCCAAAGCATTTTGCTCTATAATGTTCCGAGGAAGGGATGCACTCGAAGTCCAGAGAAAGTTATCTTGATAGAGCACTATTGAGGGATTCCAGACCTGAGAAATGTTTTTCTATCACGTAGCCAACTGGTTTCTGACACCTAACACAAACTCTGTATTGTAACTGAAAATAGACTGCGACATTCTGCGCTGTCTTACAAAACGTAAAAGTAAGGGTGAGTACGACGATGTAATATTTCTGGCCTCTTCTGCTCTTGCAATAAAGGGCAGTTAAATTTTCACTGTAAACTATCAATGAGCTTGTCCAATCGTGGCTTTACTAAGACATCATTTCTAGATGCTCATGAAGAACGAAAGCAATATTACGGGATAGGCTTTGTAAATGACTTTCAAAGAAAAGCCAAAAACAATACCTGAGGAAGAATATGACTTATACTATATTATCATTGTAAACTTCCCCTTAAGCTGCGAGCTAAATAACAATCAAAATGGCACTCTTTTGTCTCTTTCTTTTTTCTTTCCAATAACCTCTGATGTATTTACTGTGTTTCTTCTTCCTCTCTTCTGTCCACTTCTTTCCTGTTATCTTCTCTTTTGGCGTTTTCTGAAATTTCTGTTTTATGATTTTTTTCTCTGTTATGTCTTGTCTGGAAATGTTTAGTTTCTTGAGGTTTTAACATTCTGCGTGGTGTCTGTTTGTTCTATATCGTGTCTCCCTACCACTTTCGCGCAACGACGCTCTGAGCGTGTTTTTTAGGTAATTGACTAGTTTGAACCTGGGACATGTTGCTGGTAAGGAGACGCCAGACCACACATGACATGTAGAATTCAGAAGAGTTCAGTGAGACTAGCGATGATATAACCAAATACTTAATGATTTCAGCGTCAGCTCCACTGCAATCCCTGTAAAAGAATCTTAATACTAACTAAATATAGTGGAAGGGGTTCAAGGCTTTCCTATTTTTAGTTAGCTTGTAAAATAACGTCGAAAAAGCAGTTAAGTTTACCATTGGAAATTTTATTCTACTCAAAAAACATTGTTTATAAATTGCACTATTGATAAAAGGAAATGTTTTAATACAGGACGGTAAAAACCAACTGCGTTCAACAAAAATGTGACGAATATTCCCTGAATGGGTTTCCAAGTTCTACAATGGATCGAAGGATGACCTATGCCATATCACATCTATAATCTAGGTTTAAATTAAGTTTCACAAAAGAGAAAACTATCAACATGATCTACAGTGACCCTCAATTATCTTTAATTACTTATCTAACTTGTCGTAAATTACAGTGGCTGATGTGACTTCTCAATAACGATATAACAGAAAAATCATCGCGTTTCAGATTTTTACTTCAAGTGGCAAATGTGAACACCATGAGCTTTAATTGACGATCGACACTAGTATTACGCAAAAAGGGGGTATAACAGATGAGACTTCTGCAGTTCTGAGTGAAGCTTTATGCGCTGTTATGCAGCATCGCATGCGTTCATTACCTTGTCGGTGTTCGTCAGGGGGCGGCGGACAGCACAGCTCCGCTCACCTCCCCATCTCGGAAGCGACTCTCTCCTAACTTCTCCTTACTACAATTTACCGAAGTTGGTTTAAAAAAACTATCTGGCTGTGTTTTCATCTGACCAATCAGGGTCTCAATGTTAACCTTAAGCTCCGCCTACAAAAATTCTGTCTATCCAATGAGAAACGTTATACTTTTCGTGGTGGGGCAATGTTTTTAAAGTATGCAACGTAACAGAGACGCGAAAAAGTCTTACGCTAAAACTTGCGGCTGGGGTAGCCCTTTTTGTGTTATCGTAAGATCTATATCGTTCTTCTGGAGGGCTCTAGCTTTTAACATGGACTGGGGGGTGGTCCTAGCGGTTAGCTGGCGACGTTGGTGTCCGTCCCTTATCGTAAGGCCTTCCAGCTTAACACGGTTCTGCTCTCAGCTTCTGTTCTCGTTTCTCCCCTCGGAACTGCGTCTGTCTCACGGTGGGAAGGTATGACATGCATTTAGGCATTCTTGTGTTAGTCTGTGGTATTCCATTTGCTCACTCGTTACTCGTATTACTTTGGTTAATTTAATGTCACGATTTATTCGGAGCTATGTGACATACTACTGGAAGCCGGCCGAAGTGGCCGTGCGGTTAAAGGCGCTGCAGTCTGGAACCGCAAGACCGCTACGGTCGCAGGTTCGAATCCTGCCTCGGGCATGGATGTTTGTGATGTCCTTAGGTTAGTTAGGTTTAACTAGTTCTAAGTTCTAGGGGACTAATAACCTCAGCAGTTGAGTCCCATAGTGCTCAGAGCCATTTGAACCATACTACTGGATTTGCTTATCCTGTCAGGGTTTTCATGGAAGGTGTTGGATTTGCCTGACACCTTACAAGGTCTTCCATGGTTTCCTTTACCTAGTTGGTTTTCACTGCGTTAGTCATAGATATATATACAGGTATACATGAGAGCTAATCAAAAAGTATGTGACCTTATTTTCTACTGATGAAACCAACAGTGGTATCGGGGCGCGGGTGCTCTCTGTGTTTGTAGCCACACGTAGTGCTCGTGTCCGATTTTTTCACGACTGACGAAATAGCCAGCCGCTGGCTAGCCGTTGACAAATGGCCAAGTGTAGTGGTAGTCGTCGACTCTGTGTTGTGGGCAAAATGATAGAAAAAGTGGAATAACGTTATTGCTTCATATTTTGTCTTCAGTTTGGCGATTCTCATGTTGAAACAATTCACGAGAAACAAGTGTTTGACAACGAAGCAATGGGTACCACACAGATAAAGGAATGGCACAACCCCTTCAAACATAGCCGCTCATCGGCAGAGAGTGAAGCAGGTTCCGGTAGGTCCTCAACATCCACAAATGAGGTTCTTATTGGTCACGTAAGGACCCTGGTGAAGCAAAATAGACGAATCACGATCAGATAACTTTCAGACGAGGTTAAAATTAGTATTGGGGTCATTCACTACATTTTAACGGAACATTTGGACATCGGTAGTATCTCAGTAAAATTTCTGTCAAAGTTGTTAACAAGTGAGCAGAAGCAACTTCGTTTGGAGATAGCACAGAACATGCTGGGTACTGTGAACAGTAATCCCAGCTTTCTTGAAACGCTTATCCACTGGTACTGAGTCCTGTGTTTTTGAGTACGACCTAGAAACAAAGTTCCAGTTATCGCAATGGAAGCATCCATCATCCCCGAGACCCAAAAAAGCGAGACAGGTCCGCAGCAATGTGAAAGACATGCCGGCCGTCTTTTTGTACACCACCAGCGTGGTCCATTACCAGTATTACCAAGTGGGTCTGCGTTGCCTTCGTGAAGCACTGACATGCAAACGGCGAGACTTGTGGGCAACGGACAGACAACACCTTCACCACGGTTACGCACCAGCACATCGTTCTCGATCAAATCAGAGTTTTTGGCCAAACACAACATGGCTGTGGTTTGTTAGCCTCCCTACTGCCCTAACCTGAGAGTACTCCCGAATTGTATTTGTGCTCAACAACACGGCTGGATATAGGATGAAGTCGCGTTGTTCACGACTATAATACCACAAATAAAAATAATTTACACACAGGCCATACATGGTCTTGAGGAGTATGATGCAGATGTAGACCGAAAGTTCAGAATAGGTTTTTACATTATGCTGCAGAAGTCTGTAGTACCCTGCCAGCAGGACATCAGGCAGGAAATAGAAAACTCCCAGACACTCAAAACATTACAATAATACCACATTAGCCACTCGGTACACTATTTGTCAAAATATGTATGCTAGGGGTACAAGTTCCACTTAATTTTTATGTTTGCATTATGCAGATCTTGACTTTGCTTGTGTGTAGACAGCTGACAGTAAGTCGTGTGAACTTACGTGAAAGCTTTGTTCGAAATATTAGCTAAAACAGTAGCTGAATAGTGTAAGTGGAGGAGTAGCTGCTTTTTCTCAGTGTAAGTGTTTCTCCCGATAAGCATAATTATGTATTAAATAATGTAGGAGTAATTTCTATAAGTAGCTCGTTTCCAGAATCTACTATTTTAGTTTATAAAAACTTTATAACAGGGACAAAAATCTGCCGGTTTTTTGTGCTCATGGATTTTATTATTATAGCGTCATCTGTTAATCTACATATATAAAAGGAAATATCCTGACTGATTCACTGATTCATCATTACCCAGCTCAAACTGCTAAGAATAGTAACTTGAAATTTGGAGAGGGAGTTGATTTTAAACTTTAGGTATCGTTTACGATAGGATTTTTTGGAATTTCACCCCTAAGAGGGTAAAATACAGGATCAAAACTTTTTTGAAAATATGTCCGGTTAAGGCAATTTTGAAGTTAGCACTACGGGAACTGGTACTGGTTTCTCAGTCACAAATTTAAAAAAAAAAAAAAAAAAAAGCTAACGTGTTTCACCACTTTTTGGAAATTCAACCTCTATGGGGGTGAAATAGTTAGTGAATCTGTTTTTAAAAAATTATTTATTAAAGAACTACTAAAGTATTTTTAAAGCTGTATCTATGGGACATGGCATTTGAGTTCTTGGTTGCAAATAAAAAATGGCGTGTTTCAGTGCAATTGGAATTCAACCTAAAGGTGGTGAAATAGGGGATGAAAAGTTTTGAAAATATTTCGTTATAAAAACATTTTGAAAGCTAACCCTATTAAAAAATTCTGTTTGGCTTCTCAGCTAAAAATTTAAAAAAAGAACGTGTTGCTGTGTTTATGGTAACTCATCCCCTAAGGGGTGAAATAGGCGATAAAAGTTTTGTGGAAGTATTTCATTATGAAAGCATTTTTGACGCTGAATCTAAGAAGATTTTTTTTTGACTTCTCAATTATACATAAAAAATTATGTGTTACAGGATGAAAATATCTATGAAAATATTAACACAAGAACTAAAAGGGCAGGATTAACAAGGAAACTCCAACTCCAGCTACCAGAAGATTTTTGGTCAGAATTCCTTCGTAAAATACCATGCTACAGCCTACACAAGCGAAGCAGTGGGCGCTAAGCTGGTCCTCTGCATGTGCCATTAAACATTACTTAGGAAAAATATGCCTGTTTCTTACAAAATAAGTTTAAAAGCATAAAAAGGTCTTGTAAATCAAATTGAAAATGGCATACTCTGATAACAATAAAACACTTAGGAGAGAAGAAATGTTTTCGGAGTACCATGCACCTCAGACATTAATTATATGCAATACTGAATTTATGTACAAGAAATAATTACGACACTTCAAATGCTTGTTTACCAGTCTACAATAAATCTTCATCGTCATCATCACCATCACGGTCTGCAGGCTGGGCTTCCAAAGCTTCTTTGTAGACATCTAGTTGGACCCACTGATGCCCCATTGCAAGGAGCAGCTTTATGACATATGACACCTTAGCTGAAATGGCCCGGTTCGAACAATTAACAGTTTTCAGATAGAAGACCCTGTTCTTCAGGGGAAACATCTGCTTGAAAATGTTATGGGTTATGATGACCTTTCACATCCTGCTTTCCAATCCACCAACTGCACACGAGAAGTTGTAAACTGAGTTCAGTGGCGGACACTCACCTGAAGATGGCTGGACGGTTGCCAACCGAAATATTGTGGCAAGAAGTCAACATGATCAGACTGCAATCTCGAAACCTTATAGAATAGAGTTCCCACATTTGGAAAAAACATATCATATTGCGATGGATATATAACTGAATCTTTCTTCCTTGTCTTCTTTTAGACCAAGCCAAACACCCGAATCGCAGGCATATATTGTGTCCACGAATAGGAAAAAAACACTCACACTGAAGTTTCTTCTGCTGACGGAAGCGAATCAGGAATGTTAGCTCAGGCAAATTTTTGTTTTGCTTCACACAAGAATTGGAAAAGAAGTTCTGTCACATTGTTCAGTTTATCATTTATTAAATTGCTAAGTAATTGATTCAAACAGGACGGTACTTCGTTGCAGCCCCTGCCATTCTCTGTCTCTGCCCACCTGAAGAAGAAGACTGTATGCTTGTTCAGTGACTTTTCTGGTGTTTGAATTGTTGTCCCAAATATGTAATACCATATTTAGCGGGCATAATATGCTTCATCTGTAGTGGTCTCTGGTAAAGGCTGGTTTTTAATCAGATGAAAACTTATGCTGAAAGTTCTGTCAGACAGCAGGTTCAACTCTTCAAAAAAGCACTTTGTTCGAATGTTACGCACAATAAATGGA
The DNA here is from genome assembly GCF_023898315.1 of Schistocerca nitens. NCBI lineage: Eukaryota > Metazoa > Arthropoda > Insecta > Orthoptera > Acrididae > Schistocerca > Schistocerca nitens. Next base: position 363,444,930 of record NC_064615.1, on the reverse strand, counting down.
GCAGTGAGCTACTTCTCTTCTAAAGGATTGGTTTGTGCTTGTCGCAAAGTTTTTAGTCGCAAACATTCACCCTAAACATCAGATTTGTAGGAGCCGAAACCTAAATTAAAGGCTGAAAGAAAAAGAGCATAATACAACGAGTACCGACATTCGTCTGATGTTTTGTTAGTTATCTTAAGATATTCTGTATGCATTTTGTTTATGCGTAAACGAGATGGTAAATATTTTCTTCCATGTGTGTTTTCCCTGTCATAGTGACTCTCAAAACGTCTGAAGTCTTTGATATGATCCTTTACTTCCTCTTTAAGAAATTTCATCTTTTTAGTCACTGGAGAGCCATGTCTTATTTCATCTCTACACCTTCTTCCACAATTATTTAAGAGCATACTGAACTCTGGATCTTCTCGTGCTTAAAATTCCAAGAAATTCTTCTTTATACACCCTCACAGATCCGTCTTGTGTTTGAACAAATTGGATGTTGGTAAATAAACAGTTTATTTTTGGATTTTCTGAAAAATGTGTGTTGATTAAGGATATTTGTGTGTTTCGCTAACTGTATTACCTTTCTTTAATGGCATCTTACAAAGTCCAGAACTTATAATGAAATTCTTCAGTGTCTTTACAAAAGTATGTACTCTTATGGCAACAGAATACTTCCCACCCTTTGTTACTTTTGATCCGTTTTTCCATTTTTCTGTTTTTTTTTTTTTATCTTTCTTTGGTCATGCCTTGTTTCCGACTCTTGCCCTTTCCTCCTTCTTCTACAGTGTAACCAAAATCTTCACTTTCAAACACATTCCACCAAATTTTAATCACTTCTGTTTACACAGTAAGGGCACAACCTGAACACTCTTTACAGCACGGTGTTACTACCTACTAGAAGAGAAATAGCAGCATAATTACAGTGCTGACAAAGTAACACATGTTCAACAATGAAAACAAGTTTGCCAGTCACCACCAAAATCTTTATAGTACCTTAAACCCCAAAGACATTCATTTTGTGGAATGAACATTTTCTGAGAATTTCTTTTAGAACTTAAACAGAGGGTTTTATAAATTAATGATGTGCTGGCCTACGTTTGGTGTAGAAAACAGTGTATTATGGCACAAAAATCAAGTACCATGGTTGGAATGGAAAATTACATTCCAGAGCGCTAGAAAATAGCAGATTTTGTTGAAAAAAAACTTTGAATTTTAGAAAGTATTTTTAATGTCACATTGGAGAAATTGGTAGCAAATGTTCTCACCATCGAATTCACAAGGCGCAAATGCAGAGAGTAACAATTATAATCAAAAATCGACCATTTCCAAAAATTGCAGGTTCTAGAAACAAGCTACTCAATTACCATTTTGAGTACATTACCACCAATCGTAATCTGTTGTTTGTATACTTTACAGATGTAACCTGTAGCGACTGATGCTTCCTGTTAATGCATAACTTGATGTGATCCATATCGCGTAAAGATCTCATTTATGAAAGGATTACAGAACACGATGTGTAAAGGAATGAATGAATGATTGAATGAATGAGCTCATCGGCTCTCTTAATCAAGTTTACCTGTTTGAGACTATCTGTCTAGGACACTGATCACGAACTCGTCGCCTTGTGCAGGTCTGTTGTTCGTGCGGAATGCGTCACACTGTGACGTCATAGGCCACGCCTTACAACAACTGCTAACCGGGCTCCACCTGTTTGCTCGGCTGAAGTTAAAAAGAAAATCACTTACAGCACGTGTGTACACGTGCATACGAGCCGTGTCCACACTCCATGTACAGTTCTCAAGCGGTGCTACAGCTTATTCCAGGAGCGTTTCTGACTTGCAAGCATTAGCTTAGCTACGCCGCTACTTGCAAGGTAGACGGTTATTCCAAATCGTTTCTTTTGCCGAATCTTACAATGCTCGTTACTTCTTTCTGTAGGGTTATTCTCATATTGTCGTTGTTAAATCCTTTTCTTTAATAATGAGTGAGGTTATAAAACTTCATTATAGTCAAAGGTTGATAAGATTATCTATAGACACAAACATCCAAATATATGTAGTTAATTTTACACTACAACACTTCCTCCATGAACCATGGACCTTGCCATTGGTGGTGAGGTTTGCGTGCCGTAAATACTACCACAGCAGCTGGTATCTGTTGAGAGGCCAGACAAATGTGTGGTTCCTGAAGAGGGGTAGTAGCCTTTTCAGTAGTAGCAGGGGCAACAGTCTGGATGATTGACTGATCTGGCCTTGTAACTTCAACCAAAACTGTATGGTTAAATGATGATGGCGTTCTACTGAGTAAAATATTCTGGGGGTAAAACAGTCCCAGGAGGGCGTCATTATCATGAGGAACGAACTGGCATTCTACGGATCGGATTGTGGAATATCAGATCCTTTAATCGTGCAGATATGTTAAAAAATTTAAAAAGGGAAATGGATGGCTTGAAGTTAGGTATAATGGGAATTATAGTTCTGTGGCAGGAGGAACAACACTTCTGTTCAGATAAATACAGGGCTGTAAATACAAAATCAAATAACGCTAATGCAGGAGTAGGTTAAATGAATAAAAAAAATAGGAATGCTGGTAAGCTACTACGAATAGCATAGTGAATGCATTATTGTAGCTCACACCCACCACAGCAGTTGTGGTGTGCATACTGTAAGACCTTCGGTACACACACCATCAGATTATTTGACTTGTCGCTCTAACGAAGTAGGCGAGTGTCAGCAATATGTCTCGTGGTCTTATCGTGGCGTGCTTATCTTCTGCCGTTAGGTCAGACGATAGAAATGCCACTTGCACCCTTAGAGTAACAGATTGATGGTGACCAGCTTTAAACAGAACTTGATTAATTTTCACACACACTTATTAAAATAATAAAAATCATATATTTTACGTAACTTGATTCTGGATGCTGTTTACAATTGACAATCTGAAGTTCCTTTGGTCTTGGTACATTAATCTTATTCTCACATATCTCTGATACTTGACAAAGTGTCTATACATTTCTCTTCATGGCTATGTACAGGAATATGATAATCTTATTAGGCGCAGACTGAAACTTGACTATAGACTGGTACAGACAAATGCTGACTAATGCTGACTAATGCAGACTGACGCAGACTGACTGTTCGGTGGTCTGTATACTCGTTATAATACCTTGCGCATTCAGGTATCACTGCGCGAGTGTGATCCGCGAGGAGAAAGGGTTCTACGTTAGCAGCAATCTCATCGGCTGCGTTACATATTAATACGCGGATCGGCGGAAGCAGAATTTGGTCCGTCTCTAAGACAGTGCCATCTCATAGTGCGGAGACGGACGAGCGCTGCGCCTGCGCTGTTGTGCTTGGGCGCGCACAAGTGGGAAAGTTGTGTACGTGCTGACTACGCGGAACTATGTACACAATTTTTTTTCCGTATTGATTTTCAATTCCCCAAAGGGGGGCGGGCTGGCAGCAGCTTAGTACGCTGCTCTACAGCCTACAGACGTTTTTAAAAACGGAAGAAGGAAAGAAACAAGAAAAACAGGCGATAAAACGGTGACTTAAAGTGTAAAATGGCGGAAAAATGCGGAAAGTTAAAACAGAAAGCAAAAGGGGTTGGCAATGTTAATAAAATACACTGGAATCAGACGAGGAACATAGTGGACACACAATTAAAAACCATGGCGACAGTCTGGTTTCTGTTCGCAAGAGATAAAAAAATCACACCCAGCGACAGTATGATGGCCGTTCGCAACACTTCCCAAAAGACACAACACGGAACACTCATTGTAAAAACACTCACTGTAAAACAGTGCACGAAAACGGCGGCACAATGATGACACTCCCGAGCCAAAGGCAGATGGGTGGGGGGGAGAGGGGACCTGGAGGAGGGGGAAAACCAAGGAGGGAGGAGAGAAAAAAAACGAAAAGAGGGGAACCAAGGAGGGAGAGGACTCATAAGGGGGAAGAGGGGCAGGGCAGACGCGAGAGGGAATGAGAAGAGGCAGAGGAGGGAGATGCAAAAGGACTCGGGGGAGAGAAGGGGGCAGAGAGAGGGGAGGTGGAGAAAAAAGAGGATGGAAGGGGGGTTATGTACACAACAGCAGTACAGGTTTATATGCCAGCTAGCTCCGCAGATTATGAAGAGATTGAAGAAATGTATGATGTGATAAAAGAAAATATTCAGATAGTTTAGGGAGACGAAAATTGAATAGTCATGGCATACTGGAATTCGATAGTAGGAAAAGGAAGAAAAGGGTAAGTAGTAGATGAATATGGTCGGGGGGGCGGGGGGGGGGGGGGTAAGGAATGAAAGAGGAAGCCACCTGGTAGAATTTTACACAGAGCATAAGTTAATCATAACTAGTACTTGGTTTAAGAGTCATGAAAGAAGGTTGTATACATGAAAGAGGCCAGGAGACACTGGAAGGCTTCAGATAGATTATATAATGGTAAGACAGAGAATTAGGAACCAGGTTTTAAATTGTAAGACAATTCCAGGGACAGAGGTGGACTCTGACCATAATTTATTGGTTGTGAACTGTAGACTTCAACAGAAGAAACTGCAAAAAGGTAGGAATTTAAGGATATGGGACCTGGACAAACTGAAAGAACCACAGGTCGAAGAGAGTTTCAGAGAGAGCATAATGAAATGGTTGACGGGAACAGGGGAAAGATATACAGTAGAAGAAGAATGGGTAGCTTTGAGAGATGAAATAGTCAAGGCAGCAGAGGATCAAAGAAGCAAAAAGACGAGGGCTAGTAGAAATCCTTGGACAACAGAAGAGATACGTAATTTAACTGATGAATCGAGAAAATATAAAAATACAGTAAATGAAGCAGGCGAAAAGGAATACAAACGCATCAAAATGAGATCGACAGCAAGTGCAAAATGGCTAAGCAGGCATGGCTAGAGGACAAATGTAAGGATGTAGAATCATATGTCACTAGGGGCAAGATAGACACTGCCTACACGAAAATTAAACAGACGTTTAGAGAAAAGCGAACCAACTGTATGAATATCAAGAGCTCAGATGGAAAACCAGACCTAAGAAAAGAATGGAAAGCAGAAATATGGAAGGAGTATATAGAGTGTCTATGGAAGGGCAATGTACTTGAGGGCAATGTGATGAGAATGGAAGAGGACATAGATGAAGATGAGAAGGGAAATATGATACAGCGTGAAGAGTATGACAAAGCACTGAAAGTCTTAGTCGAAGCAAGGCCCCGCGAGTGGACAAATTGCCGTTAGAGCTACTGATAACTGTGAGAGAGCCATCCACGACAAAACTCTTCCATCTAGTGAGCAAGATGTATGAGACAGGCGAAATTCTCTCACACTTCAAGAAGAGTATAATAATTCCAAGGAAAGCAGGTGCTGAAAGGTGTGTAAATTACCAAACTATCAGTTTAATAAGTCATAGTTGAAAAATACTATCACGGATTCTTTATAAACGAATGGATAAACTGGTCGAAGCCGGCCAATGGGAAGATCAGTTTGGATTCCGTAGAAATATTGGAACACGCGAATCAATACGTACCCTACGCCTTATCTTAGAAGACAGGTTTTGACAATGTTGACTGGAATACTCTCTTTCAAATTCTGAAGGTGGCAGGTGTAAAATGCAGGGAGCGAAAGGCTATTTGCAATTTGTACAGAAACCAGATGGCAGCTATTAGAGTCGATGGGGCATGAAACGGAAGCAGTGGTTGACAAGGGAGTGAGACAGGGCTTTAGCCTATCCCCAATTTTATACAGTCTGTATATTGAGCAAGCAGTAAATGAAACAAAAGAAAAATTTGGAGTAGGAATTAAAATACATGGAGAAGAAATAAAAACTTTGAGGTTCGCCGATGACATTGTAATTCTGTTAGAGACAACAAAGGACCTGGCAGAGCAGCTGAACGGAATGGACAGTGTCTTGAACGGAGGATATAGGATGAACATGAACAAAAACAAAACGAGGATAATGGAAAGTAGTCGAATGAAATCATGTGATGCTAAGTGAATTAGATTAGGAAGTGAGACACTTAAAGTAGTAAATGAGTTTTGCTGTTCGGGGAGCGAAATAACTGATGATGGTCCAAGTGGAGAGGATATAAAACGTAAACTGGCTGTAGCAAGTGAAACTTTTCTGAAGAAGAGAAATTTGTTAACATCGAGTATAGACTTAAGTGTGTTTTCTGAAGGTATTTATATGGAATGTGGCCATTTACAGAAGTGAAACATGGACGATAAACGGTGTAGTCAAGAGGATAACAGAAGATTTCCAAATGTGGTGCTACAGAAGAAAGCTGAAGATTAGAAAGGTAGATCACGTTACTAATGAGGAGGTACTGAATTGAGTTGGGGAGAAGAAGCATTTGTGGTACAACGTGACTAGAAGAAGGGACACCTTCTGAGGCATCAAGGGCTCACCAATTTCTCACTGGAGGAAAGCATGGAGCGTAAAAATCGCAGAGGGAGACCAAGAGATGAAAACACTAGGCAGATACAGAAGGATGTAGGTTGCAGTAGTTATTCGGAGGTGAAGAGGCTTGCACAGGATAGAGCAGCATGGAGAACTGCATCAAACTAGTCTCTGGACTGAACACCACAACAACAACACAACAAATGTAATTTTTAGCATGCTACTTTTTTTCGTTTGATCATCTGTGTAGAAGTTATTTCATATGCATCGGCTTACAATTATATGAATCCTTTCTCTGAGTATTACAATGATGCCTCTGATCTGATTCTTTCTCTGGTCGATGTTAATAACGGCGAATAAACTCGTGCCCATTGTAATCTTCTCCGTACAGAAGAATGCACTTGAGAATGTTCGCCAAATCTTTTCTCGGAAATGCTCATTTTAATAATATTATTAATTATTGCCGAAATAACTTCTGCCTATGGAAAGACAATTGGCATACGGTTCATGGCCACATGGTTTTATTATGAAAATAGTAAAATCTAACAATTTGGGCTTCTCGGAATCCAAATTCAGAGGAGTTGTTGAGCAATAAACCAGCATGGTGTACAGTTACATCTAACAGCACACTCGTTTGTGTTACCAGTAGGTCGGTTAAAAATGGTAAATAACGTGGAGACTTGAAACTGGGTGCTACAGTGCTTCGCCGATGTCAAAGAGCGGGTGTAAGTGAATTTGCAGAATCGAAATGATCGTTTTCTGGGATTTGGGTTTTTCGTATCGCGGGAGTTCACGGCTTGCTGTTCTGACAGAGGTATGAAGAAATGAGTGGTAAACGGTTTAACACAGCAACAGCTGGACTACGCAGTCATAGCACAGTAGAGCTGTATTGTCATCTTGTCCTCTTAACCGTAACGGAGCATTAAGCTTCAACCATAGTTTTGGCACGACGCTATACCGCTGCAGTTGTTGCGAACGTGTCTGTGTCAATGCTTCGGAGCCGTCTGCTTCGGAATAGAACGGTAAGACTCCGGTCAATTAATCCATAGTAATATTACAAATGTGGAAGTAACTCTGTCTGTTACACTTTCACGGCTAAACCACTAAACGATCTTGATGAAATTTGGTATGGAGATAGCTTGAATGCTGAGTTACAAAGTAGGCTACTTTTGAAAGTGTGCGGTACAGTACAGGTACTGATTTGAAGAATGTAACGCGAAATGTGGAACAATAATGATTCTCTTTCTTTGACTTTTGAACTTTATCATATCCGTGAAAATACTTTATTGTTCGTTATATTCTACATAAGACGATTCAATGTAATGAATACAATGTTTGTACAAAAATATTCAGATGTGTTCTTATGGGACTTGACTGCTAAGGTCATCAGTCCCCAAGCTTACACACTACTTAACCTAAATTATCCTAAGGACAAACACACACACACACCCATGCCCGAGGGAGGACTCAAACCTCAGCCGGGCAGCCGCACAGTCCATGACTGCAGCGCCTTTAGACCGCTCGGCTAATCCCGCGCGGCTCAATGTTTGTACAATTCTCTACGAGTTTTATACGTGCTTCCACACTAATACCAATCACAAGCTCGTCGCATTTTAGGCTCTCAGCATCATGCATGGCTGAATAGTTGATAGTCTTGTGGTTAGCGTTGTACAAACTAAACTCTAGGATCTCCGGTTTGATTCCCAGCCAGGTCGTATTATTTCCACTCGCGACTGAATGTGTGTGTTCTCCTCATAATCATTTTATCATCATCGAACAGCAAGGCGTCGAAAGTGCGTCTAATAAACACTTTCACCAAGTCCCCAAACATCCCGACCGGGGCCTCCCGAGCAATAATGCCATATGCAAATGTCATTTCACCTCATTTTACTGATATGCGAGCGCAGCTGCGTGTAACAGCTAGTCTTCATATAGAAGAAACTTCACATTTGAACGTGTTAATGGACTGAAGCGCCTTGACTTAATATTCATTGGCATAATAAAACCTGATTCTAGGAAGCACATTAGGAAATTTGACAAAATGTGTTTTTAAAGCTGGGTTCTGCCACGCTGAACGAACCCCTAGGGTGCGAGATCGCAAGTTCAATCTTTGGTAAGGCTCATTTGAAAATGTATTAACAATTATGATAGGAATAAATATCAGCTGCTAATGACTCACCACGTGCATCAGGAGGGCTACAGAAAATCAGTCTCCGTGAGGCGCAGAGATCAACCTTTTATGGGATGTATGTATTACACTACACACCGTCGACATTCAAGAAACAAACCATTAACTTGCAACATGAACACGGAATGAGAAAAAGCGCACCACAGCGATCATAAAGGTTCGCACCATCAAGATCGAAGGCGAACTCCTTGGAAGCCACAAATAGTGCAGGACGTTCAACTAGGTATTCACTCTTAAAGAATGCATATAGAGTCACATTGGTGTAACAGGATGATGAGAACTGAAGAAAAGTGATGCCATGTAACCGAATGCGAATCAGTCTGTCGAGAGCCTCATTGTGAAAGGAGGCACGGAAACATCAAACCTCCAGAGGCTAAACTTGTCCAGTACCTCCAGAGGGTGAACTTGTCCAGTGGTTTCAGGTGATATGAACTACAGTGTCACAACGATATTACGACCGCTGCTTTTGGCCAATAGCTGATCAAAACAACTTGGTTTTCCTTGATTCCTGGTCTCCGCATAAAAATTCTACTTCCTTAGAGCAAACTATTGCTCTAAGGAAGTAGAATTTTTATGCGGAGACCAGGAATCAAGGAAAACCAAGTTGTTTTGATCTGCTATTGGCCAAAAGCAGCGGTCGTAATATCGTTGTAGTAGTTCTCTCACGCATACTTTCCCACTCTTGCTTGCTGTCACGTAAATATTCCCTACTGCTCTTGCAAGATCGCCGGCCGTAGTGGCCGAGCGGTTCTAGGCACTTCAGTCTGGAACCGCGCAAACGTTATGGTCGCAGGTTCGAATCCTGCCTCGGGCATTGATGTGTGAGATGTTCTTAGGTTAGTTAGGTTTAAGTAGTTCTAAGATTTAGGGGACTGATGACCTCAGCTATTAAGTCCTATAGTGCTCAGAAGCATTTGAACCATTTTTTGATTTGCAAGATCACGCAAATGAGAAAGAAACATAGGAGGCAGAGCAGCTTCAATTTCTCGCACCACAATAAATATTTTTCCAGTCAATTTACCACCCAGATTAACAGTCGTCATAATTTTATGCGAATGCTTCAAGGCATCGATGTTAGTTGATGTTGGTACCTCTAATTTCCAGGGTTCCTTCTACCTGCATTTCCTCTTCAAATCCCGATTCGTTGGAGCTGAAAACAAATTTCTTACTAAACTATGTGATAAGTTTGTTTATCTCATCTATAAATTTTCGGCCCGGTTCCGCAGTTTGCTGTGCATCGTCAAGTTGATACTTTGTTTGAAATTTCGTTATGTTATGTCTTCCAGTTACGTAGCACTGTTTGAAGTCCTGCAACCATCCACTGCTTCCGTTGAAATCACTGTACTCTATGTCGCGCGCACTTCGATATGTACAGCGTAGTAGGTCATTATCAAGAACAGCCTGTAGATTGTATCGAGGACGCTTGAAACGCGAAAACGTGAGTTTTTGTAACAAGTGCTTCTTGTCCTCCCTAGAATACCCGTAGCTTCTTATGCACTACACGGTCATATTGCTGCAGATTTATTCGAAATCTCTTCATAATTGTTTTTTGCTATGCTACGGATATCATCCTCTTTTACTACGTTTCGCTGGAGACGGGATTTGTGACTCTCTGTCCGACAGGGATGATGAACTACATGACTCGACACCTGTTTCAGTATCACTTTCACTTGTTAAGCACATATCGTCATCTTTGTTCACCTCAAGTACATTGTCCGCACAGTCGAGCTTATACGACGCCACACATTCCACTGACTCATCTTGCAGAAACGCTAATATTTCATCTGCCATTTCTTAATGACTCTGTGAAATTACTTGGCTCCTTTTCTGACGAAATGTCAACTTCGGCAACTGTTGACATAAAAGTTTTCTGGGTGCGGTACCAAACCCATAAAACTTTTATGTCGACTGACTCTGGCCGCGGAAGCCTACGCAATTATATTCGGCAACTGTTGTTGTAGATATAATGCCTCTGCCAGGCACTTAAGTGTGATTTGCAGAGTAGCCATGTAGACGTAGATGTGATTTTTATTGTTGGCATTGGTCTACTTTGTATCAACCACACTAGCACTGTGTCCCTGTTATGAGTTACTCATCGACTAAGCAGTTCAACTACGCTCCGTAGCCTCATTCTGTGTCCACCATTGGATACCTCCAGTACCGCCTCATGTTGCCATTAACAGTCAATGTTGTGGTTGCATGACAGACAATATGTGGCCGCATTCGGCAGGACGACGGTTCAAACCCGAGTCCCTCCATCCTAATTTAGGTTTTCCGTGATATCCGTAAATCGCTTAAGGCAAATGCCGGGACGGTTCCTTCAAAAGGTCTCAGCAGCTTTCCTTCTCCATCTTTCCCTAGTCCAAGCTTGTGCTCCGTCTCTAATGATCTCGTTGTCGACGGGACGTTAAATACTACTCTCCTCCTTTCTTCTCCTCCTCCTCCCCCTCCCCCTCCTCACAATATGTGGGGGAGTCGAATGTCGTAAACAGCATTGGTCTTTTGCGACCTCACACTATAGGTGTTCCTTGTGAATGTCTGCACTCGGTGCGTGTTAGCTTGTCTCAGTTCCAAGTGTGGATCGCGCTTTCGGAAAATGCGATTGCTGTTTGTTTCCTACTGAAGACACCACTCCAGAATATAGCTTGTGGAACAAGCTACTGTCGATAATGTGTGGAACCCAATCAGCTGTGGATGGGCTTCTAAGTGTGACTAATGTATATGGGAATGAAATTACGGCACTATCGATGAAGGTCAATGAAGGACGCAGTGAGAGTTTTATTATTGGTAAGCACTACCTTGCTCTAAATACACGTATTTAAGTTCGCCATCCTGGATACCAGAAACAGACTGAGCTTCAGTGTTCGTGTAGTAACGCGGTGGAAAGAAATTTCCTTAAATATAAAGAGAGTGGTCAGCCAAGTGATTTAGATACTGATTATAGATATTTCAATTTGCTACTTGACTTTGTTAAGTAACCTGTCTAGCTCCATGCCTTGTTAAATAATAAACTTTTTGATAACGTAAGTGCCGGCCGCGGTGGTCTCGCGGTTCTAGGCGCGCAGTCCGGAACCGTGCGACTGCTACGGTCGCAGGTTCGAATCCTGCCTCGGGCATGGATGTGTGTGATGTCCTTAGGTTAGTTAGGTTTAAGTAGTTCAAAGTTCTAGGGGACTAATGACCACAGCAGTTGAGTCCCATAGTGCTCAGAGCCATTTGAACCATTTGATAACGTAAGTTCCTTGCTTGAAATATGATAATTACGCCAAGTCCTGGTAGTTTAGAGGTTAAAAATAGTTTATTTGCATTGCCTGACTGTCCTAAGTGCTTAACAGTTGGGTTGCAGGAGCCTTTACAATGTGCTGAAGCTGTATTACTAAAAATGAGCGATTGGTCAACTTGACAGTTCATTACTTATTTTTTAAATGATATAAGTTTTTTTATAAATTTTGGATATGTTTTTTTTAATTTATTGTGAAGTTTTAACTAAAGGATTTTTAAAATTTTGAAACCTTTGAAAGCTGGAAGTTCTAAATGTTTGGTGTGTTTTTTAATTTATTGTAAAGCTTTTCTACAAAAATTTGGATGTTTTATTACACTGAAAAGTTTACTTAAATTTAGATGTAACCTGTTATGGTTTGGTAACGACAGTAAACGAACGCATTGCTTAAAGCACAAGAGATTTTGGCAAGTTGTAATTTTGAAATGACTCGCCTTTGATTTTCAGTGCAATATATAAGTTCTTTTAAAACAGTGGTTAAACATTTCTTGTCGCAGCAGCTCTTCTATTCCACAACTTGAAACTGCCGGTTTGGACTAAACTAATTAATATTTGTCTGTTTAAATCTTTGTGTGAACTTACTTTTTTAAAAGAACAGGACCAAATCAATAATATAAACAAACAGCAACATACACAAAAATTTAAGTGCACGTATCTTGGTCTTACCAAATGCTTGGGCCCACAAGAAAATCTTCGTAACGAACGCTGTTCAGTCAGGTGCTGTGTCGTTTGCACAGCAAGCCCATGGTGGCATTATGCCACCTTTCATGAGCAGGAATACGTAGCAGTAATGGAAGTGATGAAATATACTTAATTTGGTATTTTTAATTACTTAATTGTCCTTATTCAGTTGTAAATAATGCACAATTTACATCTGAATGTTCTTTAATGTCAGTAAATTGGTGTAACCGCAAAACATACAGACTGTAAATTCTTAAATTCCTTAATTACTGTGGAATCAATACCAATGGACAGTGGCATTTTGTAGACGTTACTTTTAAATCTATGGTCTTTAGAAGTCTCAATAGTTCAGATCATTTCAACATCCTAAAATCTTATCCCATTGCATCGATTTACGTTCCCCTGAAACTACAATCGCCAACGACTGCTATGTCTGCATTAACGCCTTTCCTGGCGTGATAAGTAACAAAATGTGCTGTTTCCTGGGCCATCTACACTTCAGTATGTAGAACAGTGATGACCACATACTTGTTAAACGCCCCAGTAAGGCCCACAATCTGGAAGTCCGTATTACCGTGCAGGAGCGAGGACGGACGCCGAGTGAGATGGCTTGTAGTGCCACTGGATACAGTGTGTGATCTTGACTACCATCCACTAACAGTAACCTGAGCGGCAGCTGCTACAGGAAGAAGATTTTGGAACAAGAAGTGGTGTCTGACTTCAGGCAACTCCCCATATATTTAAGCAGAACATTGCCCAACCAAATGTGATGATGAAAGTGCAGGGCTTCTTACACAAATGAAGGATATCACCACTTCTCTACCTGCAAGCTAGTCTCACAAAACACCCACCGAAAAAATTGGCAGTATGTTCATCGCGGTTTTCCATGAACTGCTGACCATGACTAATGAACACGCATAAACTATGTCAAAAGAAATTCCAGAATCAAATCCGGATTTTGAGTCCACTCTACCTCACTATTCTGGTGAGCTTTATGTCTCTTTTATCAGGACAAGTGCCTTTATATCATAGTGAATTAATGCGCAATTTTTACAAGCGGTAGTGTATTTACCGTCCCTGTCCACATGCGGACAGTATACCCGCAGTATGCTGGAGCCCGGACTGATCTCTTCTTAATTCATGATATCATACTACACTCCTGGCCATTAAAATTGCTACACCACGAAGATGACGTGCTACAGACCCGAAATTTAACCGACAGGAAGAAGATGCTGTGATATGCAAATGATAAGCTTTTCAGAGCATTCACACAAGGTTGGCGCCGGTGGCGACACCTACAACGTGCTGACATAAGAAAAGTTTCCAACCGATTTCTCATACACAAACAGCAGTTGACTGGTGTTGCCTGGTGGAACTTTGTTGTGATGCCTCGTGTAAGGAGGAGAAATGCGTACCATCACGTTTCCGATTTTGATAAAGGATTTTAGCCTATCGCGACTGCGGTTTACCGTATCGCGACATTGCTGCTCGCGTTGGTCGAGATCCTATGCCTGTTAGCAGAATACGGAATCGGTAGGTTCAGGAGGGTAATACGGAACGCCGTGCTGGATCCCAATGGCCTCGTATCATTAGCAGTCGAGATGACAGGCATCTTATCCGCATGGCTGGAACGGATGGTGCAGTCACGTCTCGATCCCTGAGTCAACAGGTGGGAACGTTTGCAAGACAACAACCATCTGCACGAAAAGTTTGACGACGTTTGCAGCAGCATGGACTGTCAGCTCGGTGACCATGGCTTCGGTTACCCTTGACGCTGCATCACACACAGGAGCGCCTACGATGGAGTACTCAACGACGAACCTGGGTGCACCAATGGCAAAACGTCATTTTTTCGAATGAATCCAGGTTCTGTTTACAGCGTCATGATGCTCGCATCTGTGTTTGGCGACATCGTGGTGAACGCACATTGGAAGCGTGTATTCGTCATCGCCATACTGGCGTATCACCCGGCGTGATGGTATGGGGTGCAATTGGTTACACGTCTCGGTCACCTCTTGTTCGCATTGACGGCACTTCCAACAGTGGACGTTACATTTCAGATGTGTTACGACCCGTGGCTCTACCCTTCATTCGATCCCTGCGAAACCCTACATTTCAGCAGGATAATGCACGACCGCATGTTGCAGGTCCTGTACGGGCCTTTCTGGATACAGAAAATGTTTGACTGCTGCCCTGACCAGCACATTCTCCAGATCTCTCAACAGTTGAAAACGTCTGGTCAATGGTGGCCGAGCAAAAGACTCGTCACAATACGCCAGTCACTACTCTTGATGAACCGTGGTATCGTGTTGAAGCTGCATGGGCAGCTGTACCTGTACATTCCATCCAAGCTCTGTTTGACTCAATGCCCAGGCGTATCAAGGCCGTTATTACGGCCAGAGGTGATTGTTCTGGGTACTGATTTCTCAGGATCTATGCTCCTAAATTGCGTGAAAATGTAATCACATGTCAGTTGTAGTATAATATATTTGTCCAATTAATACCCGTTTATCATCTGCATTTCTTCTTGATGTAGCAATGTTAATGGCCAGTCGTGTACTTACGTTGTGAGTGGGTGTTTCCCTTGGAAAACCTATATTTCGTACCATATTACAAAAATTGTGATACAACGTGGATTTCTTAAAATTGATAAGGACGTGTTTAGATCTTCGCATACAACTGCTTTTTGCACACTCTTTCATTACTTTTGGTACTTGTGAACGATCGAGTATGAGACGTTTCAAAGAAATCCAAATATAATATACATTTTTTAATTATCATCAGTCGATATGATTAATGATAAAACAGTCCTTAAAAACAGCAATGAACAAACCCATAGTTTTGCTAATAGATTAGAAAACTTCGCTGATGCACACTTTTATAACAAGGAGAAGGCTTTATTGAAGAAAGGTGTGAAGTATATTCCCACTATACCAATAATAGAAAGTAACGTAGCGGATATGGTAGTGGAGATAAAAAGAGTGTGTGCGAAAATGAAAGTATCACGCCTCCAAGAAGCAGGAATCGCGACCAAGGCACATAAATTGGTCAGAAAATAAACAAAAAGAATACGCAGTAACGACATGCACAAGAACAGTAAACTTTTTGCAAGAGTTTATAATATATTACAAGAAAGCGAAACGATTGCGATAAAGGGTGATAAAAGTAATACTCTAGTCAGAGTAAAATAGGATTGTTATAATAGAAACGTATTAGAGTTTTTTTTGCAGAGAATTACATTGTGGACATAGACTAGAACCCAACTACAACATTTCGAATCGCCCTGAAAAAGAAGACAGAAAACACACTGTTTCGGTTACTTCCTCCTGAGAAATGTAAGCTCAAAATTCCACCAGCCACTGCCTTTATAAATCTGCGTCACGAATACAGAACTGTATGTATCGTTATTAATGGAAAAGTGGCTCCAATGGCAGAATTTAATAATTTTTTATATAAAACACCAGCGAACGCATGCAAATTTCCTGTGAGCTACTGTGTGTCCAGTAGGGTAGTTTTTGCTAATGAAGCTAAAGATATGCAAATCATTGATGACGTAATACTCGCGTAAAGCGATACAGAAAATTTCCACACAAACACCCATCTATCTCCTGCGGTGCACAATGGTAGCTTGTCACCTCTCAAAAATTTGCTGCTTGTAAGAGTTTTGAGAGGGCTTTGACTTAATGAGAGTGAATTTCTAACATAATTACTTCGTATCTTACAACAAAAATTATAAATGGAAATACAGGATCTCTGTAGACAGTACAGAATCTGGTTTTCTTCCAGAAGTCGTCATAAATATTTTGATTTGCCTCACACCTAGCCATCCTCGTGAGATAAACCAAGTTTTATTTTATGAGACATAGAAAGAAATTCTTGCGGAATATCTCAGTCGAAGCAAAATATTAAATGATTTACAGGTGGTAAACAGCTTAATCAGTGCACATTTAAATTTATTTTATACCTCTTAATTCAATTAATGTTATAAATACATAAACAAATTCCGAAAAGTTCAGCTGCTCATTTCAGAATCTGTTGTGAAGCACTTTGACGAGTTTGCTCTATAGTACACTGTACTTGGTCAATAGCTTCGAGCAAACAGGGCGATACCATCAAATATCTTGTAACGACCAGTATCTGTTGACAAGAGAATCCAGGCTTAGCGCCACGTGTGGTAAACATTGTCAATCTATCTGTTTGCATATTTCAGTAATTCTTATATGTTGTGTTTCTATGTATTGTTGTACCCAGATGACAAACTTCTTCCAAAATTGTGTAGGCTTCTCATTTCACTAGAAAACCTTTTCCCACTGAAAAGTATAAGGTAATAAATATCAGGTCTTCTTCATCCAATACGGAAGGAGTCAACTGTATCATTTTGTTCCGAATAAATTCGGCCCAAACATACATTTTATTACAGATCCACTTTCAAAGGAAAGGATTCAATTAACTGCCAAGATATGTTGAAAAATGGAGTATAATAACTGAGTTAAAATGTGACGGTTAAAAGCTGATTCCTGCCATTAAACAAGAAATATTCAGAAGAAACGCCGGTCTAGATTGGGATTTTAGAAATACTGCAGTAAATAAACCTTGAAACCGACTCATGCTCAAAGTATAGATCCTCTATGAATGTACGATTCTCGCCTGAATAAAGAATTAGTTTAGTCTCTATATTCTATCAGATAAACTATGAAATCAAGCCAGAAAGTTTTTTAATTTTTTTAAACTGCAGCAGTTAGTTGATAGCGTCTGTGAAATTTACTTAATTATTACGACTGGACATCTATACTGTTATGTGGGGGATCAATTTCATTACGATAGCGTCGATACTGAATGTAAGTGGAAGTGAATTCAATCAACTATATTGCACAAAACGATACTGTTCACGTTATTAAGTACCGTCCGTGTTCAGCAAGCAAAGTAACAGACATGATATTTATTTCACTTTGTCGACGTGAACCTAAAATTGTATACGAAGAATTCATCCTATAAATGCAGAGAAGATAATATTGTCGCTTCAGCAATTCTGTCTGTATATTGTAATAGTGGAGGCATTTCAAGTCCCCATCAATCGAACTGGCCGTGCCACAGCGTCATAAGAACACTATATGTGTCGAACATGACGCTGAGTTTATTCTTCATATACCTACACGCACATTAGGCTTTGCCTCGGCATTAAGTTAAACATAATTCGCAACCTTCATTCCCCCCCCCGCCCCCCCCCCCCCGAACACTATATGTGTCGAACATGACGCTGAGTTTATTCTTCAAATACCTACACGCACATTAGGCTTTGCCTCGGCATTAAGTTAAACATAATTCGCAACCTTCATTCCCCCCCCCCCCCACCCACCTCTCCCTCACACCGCGCCTCCCGCCCCACTGTTCTGACCCAAGGTTTCCGAGAGCTTCCTTTTAGTTGTATGACAAATGCCACAACTGGAAATCTGTTCCCAAATACTCGCAGTGGGGACTTACTTGCCTCATTACCTGTTCTTCTGCTGTATGGCTGAAAAGACCAAGGCCCTACAATTGGTAAGAGCTCAAACAGGTAGCTCTACCTTTAAGAGTTTTGAAAAAAACATATTAAAGAACAGGCTAATCAAAACTTCCTCACAATGGCGCTAGGTACAATCCACATGTCGAATAAGTCATCGGTTCTACTCTATTACCACACAAGCAGGTATACAAATACACAGTGGGCATTCATATTTTCTTCTTTGGCATATAGTCCCAGAAATGAATTGAAAAAAGCTCTAATTTTTCGTTTCTAACTAAAATATTCTAGAGGTTTCCCTTGGTTTTGAGGCAAATGTTGTAAATGGTACTCCCCCCCCCCCTAAACATTCGCAAATGAAAGCCCTCCTAAACTGCTGTGATCTTTCTGCAAATGGATTCAACCCCTTGTTTCTGACCAATGCGTCTGGTACTTTCCCTTGGTTGTGAGACTGATGCTGAAAATGGTTATCCCGTCCCAAATACTCGCAATTGAGAAAATTTCACAGCTTGCTCGGATTTGAATGAAATTAACCAAGCTCTACAGGGGGCCATATCTAACACAGCATGGAATATTTGCGATACAGAAATGAAAGAAATTGTAGAAATAGTTGAAGTGTTTACATAAACAGAACATAAATAAAGTCATCAATAAGCGCTTACCAGAAAGAGGCAGCAGAATGCTAGTAGGTAATGTGACAGATGCAGAAAGGGCTACGCAAAGTCCTATTGCTTAATAACGTGGACGTCAGTCACCTCCGAGACCTTTTTTATCAATAATAGGCTCAATATAGCAGGTCAACATAATCTGCAGTGCTTTTTAGGCGAAAGTTACCTGTGGCGTTGTGCAGCCTGCATTAGCTTGGAAGATTTCTTCTCACTTCACTCCAGTCACTAACAGTAGCAGTATCAGCCACAGTATGCATCAGCATCAGGTTTTAATTTTAGCTCATCCACTTCTCCAGACACCTACTGTACTGGTGAGCATCGTTTGTTGCCTGACCGTCGTGACATCATCATGGAGCTTTTGCTATCAAGTGGCAGATATATATCCAGAATCAGAGATTCACAGGTAGCGACACAACGCCTTTGGAATCGTCAATATCACCACAGGTTTTTGAATGTTTGTCGCATTTAGTCCGACACATAAAAATCCATTTGATACTGAATTCACACAACTGTAAACAGTGCTGTAAGTATTGCATCCACAGTATTAAGATGGCCTATGTTTCAAACTGAAAGTGGTAAACAATTCAAGTACCGTGGAGACCCTGACGAAGTTTATGTTGATAGTATCACAGCAACCAGAAATACTCACCAGGAAAGCATACACCCATTGGGTCACCAATTTTGACCAGCTTTCACACGATTGTAGTACATCGCTCTAGCGCGATGTGCTTCTCAAGTGTTTTGGAGAAATCAAAGCCTAAACGGTTACAGGGCTGTTAAATACTGTTGCTACTTTCTCTTATTTTAAAGAAATTCAAACACAGCACATTTAGCACACACAGCTCGATTTCCCAGCATCCATTACAGTTGTAGTCACAGTACAGTTTAACTTCTGGCACAAAATGCCAACAGATGGCTTAATACAAAATGCCAACAGATGGCTTAAGAATCTCTTATTCCCCAACATTCTCCCCATCTCTATCTTAAGGGGGATGACCAGCTGCACTGATCTACAGATCTTCGTCCCATCCGTCTGCTAGAGAATGAGGCTCCTTATTTTCTTGTCTCTGCCACACTGCATCTGTTCCACAACTGCTCTCTCCCCTAAGTGTCGTATTAGATATCTCCTGAAATAGAACACATTCTTCAGTCCTAGTTTTTATTAGGGGTATCCTTTCACCTTGTTGTAGCTTCTTGGCGGCAGGAGGTATTCATTTTCCATGTATGCCAAATATCCTCGTTGACCTTTTGTGTCTGTCAGACCTTCTCGGAAAGATTCTTTCCAGTTGCAGCCTTTGGCTCACATGGAACAGTCCCTAGTTTGTCACCATTCACGATGTGGGCTGTCTGTCGTCAATGTCGTATCACTCTCTCCGTGATTAGTGGGTCTTGCATTTATTGCGGCTTCTATTCCTATCAAAATCGTGTTTACGCTCTCTTAATCCATCCGAGAGCGATTAAGCAGCTTCCTCAATAACACTTGACAGAGCCTATCGTACATTCATACAAGTCTCTCATCAAACCGCCCGCGGTGGTACGTACTTCCAGGTGATCCAGTTGGGCACAGAAGTACCGTATTTCAGTGTGCTCTGTTTTTTGAAGAACTCTGGTAGCTCTGGGTTTGGTGCACGGACTGTTGTAGCATATTCAGCAAAAGCAGTGATTGATAGGCTTCTACGTCCTTGTAGCGTTTCCTTCCGTCACAATGTCAGACGTTTAATTAAAAGTTCCTCACAGGGCGACTTCAGAATAAAATATATGGTTTTTACGTAAGTTAGCTGTTGCGACCAGAAGGCAAGCCACACACTGATGATGGATAACAATTTCTTTTTAAGAGCACCGTGCTGTGCGGTACACTGTAAAAATGTGGATTTCTTTAAATTTTTCTCTATAACTGTTTACTCCCTCATATAAATCCTTATATAGTAATACGCAATGACCCGACTAACTCACTGACTCGCTGACTCGTCATTGTCCAGCCCAAACCACTAAGGGTAGAAACTTAAAATTTGGAGAGAGTGTTGATTCTATATTGTAGTCGTTGTTTAAGAAGAGATTTTTCGAAATCCCACCCCTAACGGGGTGAAATAGGGGATTAATTATTTTTTGAAAATATTTCGAACGTAATTTTGCAGCTAGAGCTACGAAAATTGGTATTTGGTTTCTCGGTCAGAAATAAAGAAAGACGTGTTTCATAATTTTTCGAAATTGGGGGTGCAATAATTGTGATATTGCTTTAAAAAAAAAACGAATCGTAATCAAAGAACTACTAAACTATTTTAAATCTGAATCAATGGAAATTGGTATTTGTCTTCTCGGATAGAATTTAAAAACATACATGTTTCAGTGTTTTTGGAAATTCAGCCCCTAAGGGGGTGAAATAGGGAATGGAAATTTTTATAAACATATTTCATTATGAAATAATTTTTAAGCTTAATCTAAGAAAACTTGTATCTGGCTTCCTGATAAAAAAATACACCTTTCAGTGTTTTTGGAAATTCAACCCCTAAGAGGGGATGAATTTTTTTTAAAGCTAAATCTGTGAAATGTAAGACTGCAGAGTCCCGCGGCAGTAACACTGAATAAAAAGTCGTTGGGATTCCAGCCGCGCCATGTGATTAAAATTACACAGGCTTTCGGTCAAGCTCTCCTTGGCCATTGCGAACCGGTATGACCCTCAGTGGGTTGCTGGTACGCCCCTTACATACATGAGCTGCTAGCTGTGACGTCACTGGTGCCCGCAGCATTGTCACTTACGGGCATACGTTGACGAGGCGTTCGATGAGCCCGCATCAAACGCGCTATCGCTGGATCACACACCCTATCGCTGGATCACACACCCTGCTGAGCTGCAGGCCATCGTCTCTATTTAGGGTGTTATGGGTAATATTTATTTCAATGGTTTCTTTAATTACACAATTTCAGAAGTGACAGCGCGAGCCAAGTTGGACGTTTCGTCAAATTTTATCCGCTGTCCGTTTTCTGAAGCACGCTCAGCTACAGCAGACTGCTCAGCGTAGCGTAGGCGATAAAGCCTCTCATACTACTTCCTGCACTATTCCACAGTGCGTAATGTTTGTCCGACGTAAGACTGGCCACACTAACAAGGCATCTTGTAGACTCCAGGTGTTGTGACACCTGCTGTGTCTTTAACTGGTCTCAGTAATTGACGGATTTTTTTCGGAGGCCTGAAGATCTATTTGATCTCGTGTCGTTTCAGCAGGCGGCTTATCTTTCCCGACACGGAGCCACAGAACGGCAGATTAGCAAGTTTCTTCCCCTGCTTCTTGTCGGTGGTCTTATTGTGAGTCTTGCTTGAAATCACTTAATTTATTTGATGTACTTTACAGCCGTTGTTTCTGAAGACCTTGTGTAGGTGGCTCAGCTCGTGGGCCAAGATATCAGCGTCTGGTATCATCCTTGCACGTTGCACCAGTGCATGTAAAACAATGCTCTTCTGTCCCGGGTGATGATGGCTATAATATGCAAGTACAGATCGGTGTGGGTGGGTTATCTATAGACGCTGTAGCCAAGGCATGCATTTCGTTTGGGGCGGACGATGACGTCGCGGAAGGGCAAAGTAACTTCGTTTTCTGCCTCCATGGTAAACTGGATGTTGCCCTTAACGCTTTTTAGGTGTTCCAAGATTTCGTCAAGTTTTCTAACGTCCGTGAGGCTAAATGACGAACATGTCTACATATCGAAAGCTATAACGTCCATCAATAAGCAGAAATGATTTCAAGTAAGGCTGGAAACGCGAGAACTTTTTATTCAGATCTATGCAAATTTGTATTTGACTTCTAAATAAATAAATTGAAAAGATATGGTCTATGTGGGTGAGAAAGTCAGAAAACAGCGGATAATGTAGTCGGTTATAGATAATGGCGCAGTTAACTGTTACGGTTTTGACGAAAAGTGTTATAGTCAAGTGTCCATGAGGAGTATTGTAGAGGGGTTGTGGCTGGGTAAGCGTGTTCTTGTGGTGGCTAATAGCAATTCCACTCGGGTCATTGGGAGCGGACTATCTGTTGTGGAGGATGTATGGTGAAGTGTGGATAGTATGATGAGATCAGAGGAAGGTATCATCAGCGTGAAAACATCAACATGGTGTTGGGAGAGGGTGTGTATGAAGAGGTGTTTGTTGGCTAAAAAGGAGCGGATATCAAGGAATAGGATTATAGGGAGGGAAGAAGTGGTGTAGATGGGTGGCAGGGGTGGGTTTAAACTAGGGTGCTGAGATGGATGAAATGAAAGTGGACCTGGTTGCAGGATAGGTGGCTTGTGTGTTGAGGCGGAAGACAGAGCGATCAATGGCTCTAAGCACTCTGGGACTTAACATTTGAGGCCATCAGTCACCTAGACATAGAACTACTTAAACCTAAAGACATCACACACATCCATGCCCGAGGCAGCATTCGAACCTGTGACCATAGCAGCAGCGCGGTTCCGGACTGAAGCGCCTATAACTGCTTGGCCACAGCGGCCGGCACAGAGTGATCAGCAAGAAAATTTTGATGTGTGGTGTGTGGCCTCTGGAAAGACTGAATGCTTTAGTGAACTATGGTCATAAAGTGGATGATGTCTTCAGCTGTGGGAAGTGGGCACAGGGAGTTGTTGGGGTGGAGGGATTGTCAGTAGGTTTGATGGGAACTGACAGTTCAAGTTTGGAAGATGAAGATTGAGCCTCACAGTTGGAAGAATGGGTCAGGTGGGGCAAGTTAGAGTTATTATATAAGGGAGTGGAAGCAAGGTTAGGACACTGCTTGAGGAAATGATGAGATTTACAATGGGGGGCAAGTGGGAGTGTTTTTGCGATCGGTTTTTAGGTGGTTGTTATACATTAAGCATCTTTAGCAGCAGTAGGACTGAGGATGGGATTTGGATGGTTAAACGGTGTGTGAACGTTTCTAGATCACGACCACCTGGTGGAGAGGGTGGTCGGCTGTGGATGGGGATTCAGTGAAGATGTGGACTTTGAAGGTTGGGCTAGAGACGTCAAAAACGCAGAGAGAATTTTGAACTTCTAGGTCAAGATGGGAATCATGGTGTCAGGGTCGATCCCTTTGATCACAGAAGTGAGGGTGTGGGGATAGTGAGAAGATAGTGGTTACTTGGTCCATATGGTTGTGGGAAAGTGTGTGAAGTTTGCTTACAAAAGTGACATGGAGGTTCTTTTAGTGGGGTTTGGTGTGAAATTCTGGGTCATAGGGTTGATGAGGACAGTCTTTTCTAGGGGTGACCTGAGTGATGAGTAAGGAAAAGATGTTTTCTTCATTTCAAGGAGGACGGTTTTGGTTTTGAAGAAGTTGGGGTCAAAAATGGGATAGGAGGGTGGTATTTTGGGGGGGGGGGGAATCAGGGATGTAGGCAATGTCAGCACTGAGGCGTTTGGACGTCTTCCTGATGGTTGTAAGTAGTGAGGTAGTGGTGAGCACAGCTGAAGTAACAAGTGACAGGATTTTTGAAGTAGGGTTTGGATGAAGACGATAACACAGTTCTGGAACCCTGTTACAGAAACATCTGGCTGAGGCGGTGGTGATGGCACAGGTGAATCGATGTACGATAGTAGCAATTCAGGTGCTGGTGCCTGTTCTTGATTATGCAGGTCCTTGTGATGGAGGTGCTGGATCTGAAGAAGGTGCTACAGAGGGTAATGTGCCTAGAGAACTACGAGAGGGGAACAGGTGTGATGGTTTGTATGGGATTGGGTGGGACAGGTGTAAACAATGATAGTGGTCCGAGAAGGAATGGTGGCATGAAATTGCCAGTTGATGGATGGGTGAGGAAGTCAGCAGTGGGACGACAGAGGGGACGACGCCAGTGGCGGTGATAGCCGCAGCAGCAGTGGCAGCAGCGAAAGCGACGGCTACCGCAGCAATGGTGGGACAGCGATGAGGCGCCACCGAGATGGAGGCGGCTACAGCGTCGATGAAACACAAAATAAAGTGATGATGAACATGCACGCACGCAGAAAAGATGTCCCAAAAGCAAAATAAACTACGCAGACAAACAGATACAAACGCAAAGCATAGGAAGTTCACTCTATCGGTCTATACTCTTATAAGAGTAGCAGCAAGAGAACTAGTAGCATGTACCCTTGTGGGTTGGTGCTACTCAAAGGATGCATGTCACACTGGTAAATTTCATGAGACACTACAAGTCATTCTCTACGGAATTCTGGAACGATTAGATTCTATACTTCTCTAAAAAATATTGAAAAACCAACATTTGCTTATAGAATATAAGTAAAGAAATAGGTATTTGTATTTGCTGTAAATGAGTTTTACCGTAAATACAACCCCAAAAACCTTGAAAACGTGAAAAAAGCAAGTTTTGTTTCGCATCCTTCTTGCTCCTGTCACCAACAGACGACGACATTGTAGATAACAAATACTTACTGCCACCAGTAGCTGGCTACACTGTAAGATCGAGGGATGTTCGATCTTTGTACCATGATTTCTTGCTGCTTTCAATAGATTGCTGCATGGTTAAAAAAAACCAGCAGGGTCCTAAATTAATCATTTTCCATACCTCAGATATATAAGAAGTTCTAAAATATCTACAAAATATTTCGGCAGTGCGAAAGGTGCATTATTTACATTGATGGTTGAGGCTAATACATGACAAAATCGCTGTAAGATTCAAATCAATTAACGTGGTATCACATACGTCTGCAATGTAAAAGCAGCGGAAGCTAAGCTAGCCTTTTTTTATAATTGGGGACGCATCAAGCCAGTGAGTAGGGTGGTTGGCGTCATTGTTCGATGGCAGTTGACCGATCAGTCCTGTTCAAAAAATGGTTCAAATGGCTCTGAGCACTATGGGACTTAACATCTGTGGTTATCAGTCCCCTAGAACTTAGAACTACTTAAACCTAACTAACCTAAGGACATCACACACATCCATGCCCGAGGCAGGATTCGAACCTGCTACCGTAGCGGTCACGCGGTTCCAGACTGAAGCGCCTAGAACCGCACGGCCACACCGGCCGGCAGTCCTGTTCGAGCCTTACAATAAACATTGCGTAAGGTAATGAAAATGGTAGGTGTAAATATCTCAGGGGGGTTTGTAGCTTCCGTTAAAGAAGTGGTCAACGAAAGAACACGAACAGTGTTTGGTCGTACACCGCCAAATAATTCGCCTGTAACCTCTCATATTTTGCGGATGAACAGTACATCCAAAACACAGTAAAAGTTATTCGTATAACAAGGAGATAGGCTAGCAGTTGCGTTTAAAATAATTAACGCGGCTAACTTCAGTAAATACTCAATGTCACGAATTATGTACTACACTGGATTTACCCAGATTTAAACATAGTCATCCTTGACTGAAATCAATTACCTGGTTAGTAAAACTATGTGAACCACAACTGGATTTATAACAACACAAATATTTCCTGGATAGCTGTGAAACTTTATTGTATATGTCGCAACTCGTGATGTAATGTTGTTTACTATATCGTCATCAGTCATCAATATAAAAAAATCTGCACTTATACCCGTAACACCCTGTATGTTTCCTTAATTTTTATATTGGATGTGGTTTTACGAAATTAACCCTAAAAATG
The DNA here is from genome assembly GCF_023898315.1 of Schistocerca nitens. NCBI lineage: Eukaryota > Metazoa > Arthropoda > Insecta > Orthoptera > Acrididae > Schistocerca > Schistocerca nitens. Next base: position 363,418,664 of record NC_064615.1, on the reverse strand, counting down.
TCAAGTAACAACCATAAGTTGCTAAGTCGGTAAAGGTTTATGGGTAGCGTCTTTGAACACTAATGAAAACCTTCAGCAATGGCGATCAAAGACTTTCGGCATAAGAAAGCAACCTCCTTCTGCCAATAGTCATGTCAAAGATGGCGTAAAGGCAGACAGTGGTTCGACGCACTATCTTGGCCTGTGGGTAGGAAACTTTCCCTGAAAGGCGGGAGATTCAGCCATGTTTAACGGCATGAGGACGTAGACAGCAAGAGAAACCACTGCACTAAAGACGCATAGCGTGTATCCACAGGACTTGTAATTGAAAAATATCATGATTCCTTACTAGCCCCCCATTCTCTGGGAGGGGATTGTCAAGGAGGAGGTAACCATGAAAAAATATTGACTAAACAAAGAAAGGGTAATGTTCTACGAATCAGGGCGTGAAATGCAAGGAGTTTGATCGTGGTAGGGAAGATAAAACAATCTGAAAACGGAAATGCTAAGGCTCAGTCTCGAAATAGTGGTGGTCAGTGCAGTGAAATTTAAAAGAAACAAGGATTTCTGGTAAATAAGTGTGGGATAATATCAATAGCAGCAGAAAATGGTATAACGGCAGTAGGATTGTTATGAGTAGGAAGGTACGGCGGAGAATGAGTTACTGTGAACAATTCAGAGAAGGGTTGTTCTCAACAAATTCGATAACAAGCCAACACCGCCAACAATAGTTCAGTTATACCTGCGGACGTCTCAAGCTGAAGAGATAAAGTATATGAGGATACTGCACTGTTAACTCAGTACGCAAAGAGAGATGAACATCTAATAGTCGTGGGAGACTGGAATGCAATTGAAGGGGAAGGAGTAGAAGAAAAGGTTAGGGGAGAATATGGGCTTGGTAGGAGGAATGAGAGAGGGTAAATACTAATTGTACTCCTTAATAAATTTCAGCCAGTAATAGCGAAAACTCTGTTCAAGAATCGCAAGAGCAGCAGGATTATGTCATGGTGAGACAGCGATTCCGAAATCAGATACTGGATTGCAAGGCGTACCAAGGAGCAGGTATAGACTCAGATCGCAGTTTAGTAATGATGAAGACTGGGTTGAAGCTTAAGCGACTACTCAGGAGGAATTAGTGTGCAAACAAGTGGTATACGGAAGTACTAAGAAATGAAGAGATACGCTTGAATTTCTCTGGAGCTATTGATACTGCGATAATTAGTAGCTCAGTGGACAGTTCAGCTGCAGAGGAGTAGATATTTCTAAAAAGGGCAGTCACATAAATTAGGGAAAAAATGTAGGTACAATGACAGTAACTGCGAAGAAACCATGGGTAAGCACAAGAAATATTTCATCTGGTCGACGAAAGAAGTAACTACAAAAATGTTCACGGAAATTCAGGAATACATAAGTAAAAGTCACTTAGGAAATAAATAAATAGGGAATGCAGGGAATCTAAGACGAAATGGCTACATAAAAAAGTGAAGAAATGGAAAAAGAAATTACTATCGGAAGCCTGACTCAAAATAAGTAAAAGTCAAAACAAACTTCTTGTTGTTTCCAGAGACTGGTTTGATGCAGCTCTCCATGCTACTCTATCCTGAGCAAGCTCCTTCATCTCCCAGTACCTACTGCAGCCTACATCCTTCTGAATCTGCTTAGTGTATTCATCTCTTGGTCTCCCTCTACGATTTTTACTCACCACGCTTCCCTCCAATACTAAGTTGGTGATCCCTTGATGCCTCAGAGCATGTCCTACCAACCGATCCCTTTTTCTATTCAAGTTGTGCCACAAATTTCTCTTCTCCCCAATTCTATTCAGTACCTCTACCCATCTAATCTTCAGTATTATTCTGTAGCACCACATTTCGAAAGCTTCGATTCTCTTCTTGTCTAAACTGTTTATCGTCCATGTTTCACATGCCTACATGGCTACACTCCATTCAAATTCTTTCAGAAACGACTTCCTGACACTTAACTCTATACTCGATGGTAACAAATTTCTCTTCTTCAGAAACGCTTTCCTTGCCTCTCTACTTCGTCCATCATCAGTTATTTTGCTCCCCAAATAGCAAAACTCACTTAGTACTTTAAGTGTCTCATTTCCTTATCTAATTCCCTCAGAATTAGGTGAAATTAAAAACAAGGGCGATAACATTAAGAAAAGAAAGCGGATGTGTGGAAAGAGTACATCGAAGGCCGTTGTGAGGGGAGAGGACTTGTCCGTTGTGGTGATAGATGAAGAAACAGGAGTCGACGGGGAAGAGAAAAGGAGGGGAGTAATGGGCATTCCGGGCAAAAACTATGGTACACTATTCGTCAGCATTTTTTTCCGGTGTCGTGTTGCAGCTGAGACAATTTTACATGTTATGTTTCGCTGACAGCAGCGACAGCACTTTCATATATCTAAGATCATTCCAGAAATCTTGACATCTGGCCATGTGCCAAGGCCAAGGAGGGGGAGGGGAGCGGAAGAGGACCGGGTATCACGTTACATCAGCACCAGCAAATTCTTATCTCAGAGGCCATTCCGGGAATCACGACTTCAGCATCACTGCATCCAGCCACAAGCCGTGGCCATTAGGGCGGCGGGGGGAGAGGGAAGCCTCTCAACACCCCTGCCCCGAGAATCCCGAGTAGGCTGCCAAATACAATAAGTGCCAAAAAATTTGCCAGCTACTTTTGTATTACTGGCTCCCAAAAATTCGCTTAAGGACTGGCTCACCAATCACACTTTTTCCTTTACAGTCATTTCACTCTCCCTCTGTAAACTCCCACCTCCTTCCTACTTCCATTAAATGTCCACATTAAACAATGTCCAGTCCAAGTAATTAATAAGTAAAGTCTTTTATGAAGATTTGAAAGGAGCGAAGATTACAACAAACTTTCTAGTTTACTTAGCTTGTCATGTTGAGTTGGCGCCAGTTTTTCGTGTCTGGGGGTCTGATTCTTGAAGCTGAAAATCTGACATCAGGTTCTCACGGTTGGTTTGAACTAAATAAACCTGAAGATTGATGTTGCGGCATTTTTGTACGAAAACATTTTCTCACATTTTAGTACATTATACAGTATTTTGATGTTTCACATTAACAAAGCCGAAATTACATTGTTCGCACAAAAATGCAAAAATACGTCTGATGACATCAGATGCAAGCTTACGACTCCCACTCTCTGCGGAAGTAACAATATTCCAAATGGTTTACAATTTTTCTTAGCAAATTAATTTCTACTAATTTCCGTTACAATATTAATTTCGATTATTATTTCAAAAATGAATCCAGGAATAAATATAGTAAAGTACAAAATAGCATAGTACAGTATTGCGTAATTAAGAATAGAAATTTTAAGTTCAAATTCAAATGGCTCTGAGCACTATGGGACTTAACTTCTGAGGTCATCAGTCCCTTAGAACTTAGAACTACTTAAACCTAACTAACCTAAGGACATCACACACATCCATGCCCGAGGCAATAAATTTCCGAAATCGGTAATGAGAAATAGTACTTATAAGGATATCCTGAATTAATAAATTATTATAAAAAGTATTCTGTTGCCTTATCCTTCGGAGCCGATTTCAGGACACTGAGCAACTCTCATTGTACGAAGAGAATCATTGGTTCCATATTTTGCATCTATGCAATTAACTCTCAGGATGTCTCCCTTTTCGGGCTATTCCTCAAGACCAAAGTAAACATGTTCAATGGAGCACCACTTCTTAACATAAACTTCATCGTGCCACACGCTACTGTATTTCTCACTTATGAATGAGCTATCTTATCCTGCTACTTCGGTCTCTCACTCACTATTAAAAGCTATTCCTGCACTAATACTCGCTGTTCACGGCGGTAATGAAAATTAGGTGTCGCTTCTAATTACTGCAACATGGAATTAAAGTCACCGGCATTGATAGTTAGGCACCGTAAGTTGAAGATCGATCCTTTCCTTCCCGCTGTAAAACGTTATTGCCTCTCTTTATTACCACTACCTCCCGAAGGCGCTTAAATTTAAATAATATCAATGCTGAGACATATAAAGGTGATACATCGCCAGATTGCAGTAAAGTCACTTGCGCACATTCCAAGCCCTCTCTATAGAGTAAGAAAGTTCGTGCTTCCCCATCAATATTTATATTGATACGTGTACTAGTTTAGGAGTTGCCGTCTGAGCTTCGTTGCTCTCTGCTTTGGCAAGGTAGGCGTGACTTATAATTTGCTGATAGCCTGTTACTTGGGTAATATACTCGGTTCTATTTGCCAGTGTGCCAATGTTACAACATTATTACGTGGCGAGTGAGGTTGCAGGAAACCATCTCCCCTGCTCGAGTAATACAGGGGATGGACAAAAATATGGAAACACCGCTAAAGTTGATGCCTGAACGTAAATACGGATGCTCGCCAAGCCTGCAGGCTGCGTTGTTGTATTTGACCAAGAACGGCACCAGTGAAAAGCCATCAATAAGTTCCAAGTGTCTGTCGTGGACAGAGAGTGTTCTGCGTGGTGAATAGATTATCGCGGGGCTACGTGAACTCGAACGTGGGCAAACTATTGGTGCCATTATGATAGGTGCTCCTGTATCCAAGATGGCCGAAGTGTCTGGTGTTTCAAGAGGCACCGTATCGAAGATTCATATCGCACACAGGGAAAGCGGAAAAAAATCATCCGCAAAGTCACAACGCGGACGAAAGTGTGTGTTGAGTGATCGTGACGGATGGTCATTAAAGAGGATTGTGACGAAAAATACGGGGATGACAGTTGCAATAGTCCCTGCAGAACTGAATGTCGAACTCGCGAGCCCCTTCAGCACCAAACCAACACGATGGGAGCTCCAGAAGCTGGGAACTGCAAGGCTAGCTCATCAGTGATGCCTTAACAGGGGCCGGCCGGGGTGGCCGAGCGGATCTAGGCGCTACAGTCTGGAACCGCGCGACCGCTACGGTTGCAGGTTCGAATCCTGCCTCGGGCATGGATGTATGTGATGTCCTTAGGTTAGTTACGTTTAAGTAGTTCTAAGTTCTAGGGGACTGATGACCTCAGAAGTTAAGTCCCATAGTGCTCAGAGCCATCTGAACCACTTTTGAGCCTTAACAGGGAAACGTGGTGCTGAAGACATCAAACCTGGTCTATGGAGCAATGGAAGAATGTCATTTTGTCTGTTGAGTCTTGTTTCACACTGTCACCAAGTTGTGGCGAAGTTTATGTCCCAAGTGTGAAATATGCCTGTGGTCCGCTGATGATTTCGGCAGTCATAACGCGGTATCCCTTGGGCCCCATCGTTACTATGCGAGGTCACATTACTGCGGAGGATTGTGTTCCACGATGACAGGGTCCTCATTCACACAGCTGGTATCGTCGACTGCTTTTGTCAACAAGAGGGCGAAATGTCGCATCTGCCGTGGCCACCACAGTCACCAGATGTCAGTATTACTGAGCCTTTGTGGTCTACTTTAGAAATAAGGGTGCGTGATCTCTGTCCACCTCCATCACCGTTATCTGAACTTGCCATTATTTTGCAGGAGTAACGGAATAAGACTCCCTTGAAAACAATACAGGGCCTATATTTATGCAGTCCGAGACGACTGGGAGCCGCTTTGAAAGCCTAGGGTTTCTACACGTTATTAGTCATGTCACGCTGTTGTGTTTCTCGTGTTTCCGTATTTTTGTCTGCTCTCTACATCCTGTGCGCCAACGGCCGTGCCGCAGTGGTTACACCGTTTCCCGTCATATCACTGAAGTTAAGCCCTGTCGGGCTTGGCTAGCACTGAAAGGGTCACTGTCTGGGTCTGCCGAGTGCTGTTGGCAAGCGGGGTTCCCTCAGCCCTTGTGAGGCCAACAGAGGAGCTACTTGACTGAGAAGTAGCGGCTCCGGTCACGAAAACTTACAACGGCCTGGAGAGTGGTGTGCTGATCACATACCCCTCTGCATCTGCATCTGGTGACGCCTAAAGGCTGAAGATGACACGGCGGACGGTTGGTACCGCTTAGGCCTTTAAGGGCCTGATCGGACTATGTATGTTTGTTCATTTGTTCTATATCTTGATCGTAAATGACTTTCTATAACAGCTTAAGCTGTTATTTAAGTTTTAATATGTGACCAATTTCGGTCAAGTACCATTTTCCAACAACAGTTGTACAAATGTCATAGGTATAAAGGTGATGCTGTTCATCAGGGCCAATTGATTGGAATTAGCTGTACAGTATTTATATGTTTTCGATATTTTATGCGAACGGTTGTTCATTTATTTTTTCTGTTCCTATTATTGTCTATAGCCATACATCTACCAGTGCATGACTAAATATCATTTATAAACACAGTACTATATTTTTTTACATTGTGATCTTTTTTTATGTATTTACGCAACTTTTGCTGTTAATCCAAACTTTAACTGTTGCTTGCACGTTTATTACAATTTTGAAACATCATTTTCAACTGATATTTTCCTATATTCATTACATTTTTACAACAGGATCTGGAAAATGACCTTTGATCGACACTGGTCACAATTTAAGAATAAATTAAACTGGAGCTTACGGTGTTATATATCATTTCTAAAGGTTATAAAAGCTATAGGAAAAAAATCATCAAAAATATTTTGTGCTTGGAATATGTCCGTCAACTCATCTTCTCCTCGAGTTTCCTCTTTTGAAACAATTCGTAGAGAAGGTTTATACTCTTTCGTCTTCTCAGTCACTCCCTGATTTACTATTAACCTTATTGTATTCTCTGATGTACTGATTTATATTCACGTTCTGTATCCTTGCTGTCCACTGGCGCTTCGAGTGATCATTCGCTTCTGCTTTCCTGTGTCCCAATGAGCTCCTGAGCGGACTATATAATTTCAGCCGACTGTGTGCATGGAATTCTTTGTTTGAGGGTGAGAGGCGCGCCGTCCACAGGAAATCAAGGTGAATTTCTTGCTGCCCTGTCTCCACTGTAGTTCGATGTTCTTCGAATGGACTTTCTGCGGCTCGTAGGCTTTCGTTTTCTTATACCATTGCAACACGAGACCACATGGAAGCTTGTGGCTAATTTTGGTTTCATCGATTAGGCGCGATTATCCACTCACTGTATCATCGCTCTCGTGGTTTGTGCCGATTTGGAAGGAGTTCATTGCTGCTATTTGGCCGTGAGGACAAGAGATTTACGCGTGAGGATATGGACTGACGTTTGCTACCAATTCGGACGTTATTTGCGCATACTTCCAGACCCTTGCTAGTGTTTGCGTACTATTTCCTGCTGCGTTAGTACGCACCCGAGGCCTGATCACTGTGTGTGCATATTGGGCTCGTAGGCCCACAAATAACGAACTTAACCTCCGTTTATTGATGACACCTTCAAGCCGTGGACGTCCAAATACGTAGGTAATGATATATCCACGTGGAATCTCACACTCAATAACTTATTGTCCCATGCCTTATGCAACTAACATTTATTTTCATTCCACACCAAAAATGCAAGCTACAACTAAACTGTCCTTTACCAACTGCGTCACAGAAGCAGAGACAAACTTTACCGGGAGTTAATGACTGATAAACAATAAGAATCTTTAGCCTCAGTCCATATACAAAAGCTTGAAAAATAATAAGTTCCACAGTAGGTATCACGATGACTAGTCACTGAATGCGTTTACAGTTGGGATAATAAAACCTAAGTTCGTATAGCACTGGAACATACTGATAAAAAGTCAAAGTCCGTACTGTCTTATAATGATGGCAACCACTGAGCATCGTTGACAGTCTAAGTTCTACACAAGAATTCCAATCATCGAGCACCGATCCACGGAAAGCCAAGTCGGAGGAGGCTATGTTCCCTAGCCAGTGTCTGGCTGATCATTGTGGTTGCAGTGAGGTATTTTCCAGATTGGATGGCTGCTGGAACCGCGTGGCATAGCTCCTGGTGGTTTCTCCTCGTCGTACCTGCTTGCAGTCGCTCAGCGAACTGAAAAATACGTTCCCGGTGGAGTAATATCTGCTTGCTGATTGGACAGCGCGTGATTTGCGGAAGCGGTTCCATATTGTGATATTTTTGTCAGGGAAGTACATGTTGCTGGTGTCAAGGCTGGAACCTCTCTTGGTAAATTTAGCGTCGCATGTTTCCGTCGTGCAGACTGGAGCTCTGCTTCAAAAGAGACCGACAGGTTTTGGACAAAATCCAGTTTGTTCTGGTTGATACCCAGTGCCTCTTGTACTTTTGACACCTGGGTCCGCCGAAGGGGTATCCCTTGATCAGCCAGAGTACAGGCAACTTGTTGACCACGTGTGGTATGCGGGTAGCTCTAGTCGCAGGCGAAGTCCTCGGATACTAGAAGTACTACGACTGACGACACATCCTCACAGCTTTACTTCCGCCAGTACCACTCTTCTGTATTCCAAACTTCACATAAACAATCCGCTAGGTTGTGGCTAAGCCATTTCCTCGCAGTATCCTTTCTTCCAAGAGTTCCAGACCAGTTTGGTATGAAAGAGAGTTTCTATGAAGTATATAAGGTAGAAGAAAATTCGCTTTAGTGTCTTGATACGGCACACATATTTAATCTACGAGGACATTTCTTGACGGCGTTCATTCCTCTACATAGTGAGTGATTCACTCAGGAAAATTGTTGCAATATGCAGTCTTGTACAAGACTATTTTATTGTCATGTGTTTCTGATACACAATAAATGGGTTCAAATGCGAAGCGGAGTTATATTAATTACAAGATATAAAGTCTAAACTCGAAATACTGGAATTTATCTACTTTCACACGAACAGGTTCAAAGATGTAGCTATAAATGAAGCTTCATTGAAACTAGAAAAAAAAAATCAGATACAAAGCTGTAGCTGTAAATGACGCTTCATTCAAGTTATAAAAAAAGTTACAGCTTTGCTGCGTCAAAACTTGCGTAGGAGCTACGCACTCCACCACACCAAATGTATTGTCAGTGGAAGCTGCAGAAATGACCAAAGCCTTATGATGGAAATTAATGGCAGACATAGTCCTCCTGAAAATAGTTTCTGCAATTGACCACCCACTAACACAAAAACTCGGACTACCTGACGGGGAAATAAATGGACAGAGAAAAAAACGCTACCCAAAAGCCAAATTTACGTAAAATCTTCATAAAATTAAAGGAAGTTTTACCTTTCTCTGAAGAACGTGAACATAGCTTAATTGTGACTGCCACTTTAATGAAATAATTCAACTACTACACTCTAACAAAAACATTCGCCACAGCAGAGCAATTAAAAAAACTACATTGTTCATAATCCCGGAATATTTGGAGAATCGGAGAGGAAAGGAATATGTGGAAAACACTGACAAGAAGAAGGAGCGGGGTGATAGGACAAGTGTTAAGACATCAGGAACCGACTTCCATGGAGAGGGAGTTGTAGAGGGCAAAAACTGTAGAGGAAGACAGAGCCTGGGATACATCCAGCAAATAATTGAGGACGTAGGTAGCAAGTGCTACTCTGAGATGAAGAGGTTGGCACAGGAGAGGAATTCGTGGCGCGCCGCTTCTAACCAGTCAGAAGACTGATGACCCAAAAAAGAAAAAACATTGGAGATATTCCCCATGAATCATGATGGACCTTGCCGAGATGGACTGGCTCGTTTGCCTCAATAATACAGATAGCCCTACTGTAGGTACAACCACGACAGAGGGTTATCTATGGAGAGGCCAGAGAAACATGTGATTCCTGAAAAGGGACACCACGCTTTTCAGTAACTGCAGGGACAATAGTATAGATAACTGATTTATCGGGCCTTATAACAGCAGCCAACATGGCCTTACTGTCCAATTACTGCGAACGGCTGGGAGCTAGGAGAAAGTACTGTACGCGTTGGTGATGATAGTATCCTCTTGGGAAAAATATTCCTGAGATAAAACCGTTCTTTATTTGGATTTCCGGGCGGGGACAAATAAGAAGTATCATCAGGGAGAACAATATTTGTATTCTACGGATCAGAGCGTGGAATATTAGATCCCTTAATCTGGTAGATAGACTATGGAATTTAAAAACCGAAATTAATGGGTTTAACTTAGATATAATGGGAATTAGCGAAGTGCGGTGGCAGGAAAGAAAGGACTCATGGTCAGGTCAGTGCAGAATTATTAACACAAAATCAAATGGGAATAATGCAGGCTTAGGCCTAATACTACTTACTTACACTGGCCACAGAGACCGCAGCCGCTCTTTGGCCTCACTCAGCCAGCCTTCCACACCTTTCTGTCAGCTGCATCTTCATCTCCTAAACCCATTATCTGCAAGTCTCCCATGGTGTTATCCTTTCATCTCGTACTCGGCCGTCCTAGTGGTCTCCTTCCTTCGGTTTCTCCATCCGTTACTGTCTTTATTACCGTGTTCTCACCTCTCCTCCTCGCATATTCCTACGACCTGAATCTTATAATTTTCATACTCGCTGCGACGTCAGGTCGTGTGTATAATTGCCTGACTGCTCTGTTTCCTTTATTTTCCATTGTTAACTCCCTTTCACTGGTCTACACATTTTTCTCTGTACTTTACTTGTAAAAGTGATGAGGGTTTTTTTTTCAGGGTCCATGTTTCGCTTGAGTACCACATTACTGGTTTGATGATCATCAAATATATTATTTTTGCCTGCGTAGATAGTAAGTTAGATCTTGTGATGTTTTGTATAGCTCCTAGGAATACTTCCCCGGCTTGAATTCTCTTTATGATCTCTTGTTCTATAATGTTTTATTGGTTGACTTTAACACCGAAATACGTGAATCTGCTGTGTTCTGTATTTTTAGGTTTCTGATTGTTCGATACTTTGGTCCTAACTGAAGTCTTCTGCCTGTTACCATGAAGTTTGTTTTACTTTCATTTATACTTAGACCTACTTTCTTAGATTCTTCCATCAGTACAGTTCCTATTTTCTCCAGGTATTCCATGGGCTTTTTTGTCGGAACATTTGTCTTGTTCCCCATGGTGAATCTTGCACATTCTTGTGTTACTCTCCTCAGGGTGTTTTTGAGTGCCAAAATCAAAAGAGTTGGAGAGATAATATCTCCCTGTCTCACTTCTGTTTTTACATGAAATGTTTCTCACAAATCCCCCTTAGGTGCAACAAGTCTACTAAAGAGACTGCTTACACCACGCTTGTCGGCCGTATTCTGGAGTATTGCTGTGCGGTGTGGGATCCGCACCAGGTGGGACTGACGGTTCGAGAGTGGAACGGTAGACAGACTGCTTGAAGGTGGTACATTGAACCATCTGCCAGGTACTTTATTGTGAA